>NW_024349802.1:6290909-6518750 GCF_902729225.1 Pteropus medius
GCTTCAACCCTGAGCCTTAAAAAAAAAAAAAACAAAACAAAACAAAAAACCTTTTTAATTTAACTTGTTTTTTGCCTCCTCACTGTACATAGCCTGAATCCAAAGAAAAAGAGCTGTCCCTGCACCCACACATCCCCCCTCAACAAAAGCCTTTAGTTCCTACTTTAGCCACTGGCTTCTCAGATTCCAAAGATCATATATTATAGTGTAGTGTTACAGGAAGTCTTGAGAAAAAAAGGACTATTGTAGTGTTCAACGTATTTTTGTATTAATGCATCATCATAGAAAAACTTTTTTAACATGAGAATAAAGATACTTTTTACTGGGTTTCTTTTTCAAAGCTTTGACCCTGGGGAATAAGCTGTTTCAGCAACAGAGCATGACACTATCCTTTTCTCTGCAGCCATGAAACATAAGATTTATTCTCTATTATAGTACACCTATTCTCAAGACTTTCAACCTAAAGAAGCAGCTAGGGATTAACTCTCATCTCCCCTTATGATGGCTGGGGCCTGCCCCAATCCCCAGAGCCAGGCTTGTGCTGGGTATAAGCTTCCATTCCAAGCTTTGCTCTTAACCCCTCAATCCTCTGACCTCACAACTGATGCAGGCACAGGCCAGTCTGCTCCCCACTGCTCATTAGAGGCTAGGTGGGAAACTACCACCCACAGACCAAAAGACAATCTAACCAGAAATGGGTGCACATCACCACGAGGTTCCATTTTTGGAGGGCTGAAAGAGAAGACAAAACTCCAGTACATTCCTATTTCAAGGAAAACTAGCGAACAAGTCTTAAGCCTGGTATAAAAATCCGAAAAGGTATTTTAAGAGTACCCTTCCCTCCCAAAGGTTGTGTCTATTAAGGTGCTTGAAGTATCTTCATATTTTTATACAAAACCTCTGAAGTTTGATAAATCTACAACCTACTTTTTATATAGCATTTTCCATCATGTTAAAGTATGCTGTTAACTTCTTGAGACCCATCATGAATGTAAAAGGTGTCATAAAGCCACCTCAATAGGTCAGTCAACCATTAGGTACAAATGCTGGGCAAGAACTGTATACAACAGCCAGCCACTGGGCCACCATCATGCATTGTAATTTTCACTGAGTTATATTTTTTGGATTTTATGTTTAAAAATATTTATAAATAAAGTCATCTTCCAGAGTAGTGTCTATTTAAAGTAGGGCACTGGAAGTTGTAATCCCAGATTTGCTTTTTTCTGGAAGGGTGCTAGAGGAGACTAGCCATTCTCTTGACAGCTGTCCCATTTAAAGAATTCCGCTCTGGCTACTGGCCTAGTTGTTTCAAAAAGTTACATTCTAACCAAGGCTTATGCAAGACTGGGTTGCTGCATCTGATTTGGTGTCTTATTTAGAGCACACTGGGTACATGAACAATGCACTCTTTGTGTATATGAGGGTAGAGGGGGGCTTTGGCACTATTGTTAAAATCAAGCCAGTCTTTTTCAAAAAACTCATTTCAAAGAGGAAACTGAAACCCTTCCAGATCACACCAGGACATTCCTATTAGGTCACAGGGTGACTTGAGAGTGCAGCCCCCAATTCAACTTCAAATACATTAGTAACACCTCACTGCCAGCCAAGAACCAACCCTGTTTTCTGAGATATAAGATACCCCAACCTCCCTTGCACATTCCCAGACAACTGGAAGATTTGCTTGAAATACAGATCTTGACCCCTCCTTCCTCTGTTACAGCTGCTCCTGCTTCCCTCCTGTGCTCACAAGACAGATGGCTCAGACAAGCAAGGCAGCAGAGCCTTCACATAGTCTCCCAATTTGAAGGTGTTTCTTCCTTTTATAAGAAGCCCTCAAGGCTAGGCTCTATTCTGAGCTGTAACTATCTTCTGAATGGCCCAGCCACTCTGTACAATAAGGCTGGACAGGAAGGCCACAGTGGAGGAAAGCAGAATGGTTCTTTACATTGTTCCAAAAAAGGAATCAGTTCCTGCATGCATTTCTAGAAAAACAAATAGCACAGAAGGGACAACAGTAACAAGGACTTGCCAGGCCTATGTGTCAAACTATAAGATTCGAAACTGAAAACTAATTCATATATAAAAAGCTGAACTGGCTTTTTAGATTGAAAAGGCTGCTTTAAGGTTGTTTCTCAGCTCTCTTCAGAACTTTGAGTTCACCATGGGTCCTTGAAACAGAGCAGCCATGCAAACACACTAATTGCTAGGTTGTATCAACTCCCCCAGTCTCAATCTCTATTCCAATCTCTTTCTCAAATCCTAGATAACCAGGAAACTTTTTAACTCAGGCTCCTAGGCTCTCCACTGGTCCAGAGCAGCTAATAGACCAATGACCCTTCACTGGTCTACTTGTCCACAATGGGCACGGTGGCCCAAAAAGAACTCTAACTTCATGTACTCAAACAGCAGGGAATGTTAGAACACAGATTGGGATGTTCCCATAGTCAGTTCTCTAGAATAAAAGCCTGACTCAGGTCAGGAGAGATTCTGAAGTTACTACGGATAGTATGGGATCAGATACAGAATTAACTGTAAAGGGCAGATTCTGTCCTGGGGGGGGTAAGAACTATTCTATCCCTAGCAGTCCTCATAAGTTAGGTCACTAGCAATATAAAGTAAGGGGTATTCTAGCAGCTATGAATTATGTGGGAGAGAGTTAACTAGCTCAGGCTCACACTTCTTTCAAGTTCACTAAGGGTTCTGGACTATGGACCAGGGCTTACTTTTTCATTCAGGTATTCTCTCATTCCTCTATCTGAGGCCTTGTTCTTTTAGGCATGTGCAGTCAATGTCAAGGGTTGGGGGCAAGAAATATGGAGTAGGAATTAGGTTCCACTCACGAAAACAAAAACAAAGCTGCTCTGGAAATTCCTCTTAAATATAGATTTCTGAGAGAGTAGTTCTCTCTATAAGCCTCTTGGGACAGAAATAGCTGTAAACCATTTGAAGCAAGTAAGAGTGAGTCAGAGACTGAGGTTATGAATGGTATGCTAAGCACAGAAAGGACAAATAAGAATTTGCACCATACTGGTGGGAAGTACTAAAAGAGAGCACTTTTATGGAAAAAGCTGATCCACAGAGTGAAAGAGGCTGGCATATAGCAGGTTGGGTGCTCAGTAAATACTTCCTGAAAATGTCAATTTGAGTATATCAGGAGGTCATGAGAACTAAAGTGGAAGCAGATATTATTGTGAGCAACTATATTCCTCCCACAAAATACCTCTCAGTGTTGGTGCACAGACCAGATGTAGCCATCAGTGCAAAATACTGCAAGACAGCGTCATACAAACTATCACTCAACGTTCCACAATGGAAATCCATCAAACGAAAGCACTCAACACCTTTATGCCACCACAATGCTCATAACCAGACAGCTCTACAGGAAAGAGTCTCCAAATTCTACTTAGATGTCCAAATGACTCAATCTTGGGCCAACAGACATGTTCTAAACTACATTCTTTGTCTTCATATGGGCAACCAGTTCTCTCACTAACTCTGCCTTTTAAAGACAGTGATTTTTAACAGTAAATAAGAAAAAGGCATCAGGACTCTTGCTGTAAAACTCCAGTATTCAGAATATTTTAGTCTATTACTAAAAAAAAAAAAAAAAAGTTTTAGTTCAAACACTCAAAAATTGCAATGTCTCACATGGGTCTGATGAATATTCTTCCTAGAGCATCACCAAAATTCTGTCACCAGTCTGGCCTTAATGTCTCTTTCCAGCCTATACTGGCAAACCTACCAACACCCAACCTTCTGCTGCCAATTCCAGACTGAGCACTGCTTTCCCCCGTACCTTGAAATCCCTCCACCCTCAACCAAATCCAGCTTGACTTTTGAAACCAAATTAGGTTCTCTCAGACCCTTCCAGCTCTGTATCCCCTCATTTGCTCCTTAATTTGGTTCTGTCCAGGAACATTTTTATTAGTTATTCATCCCCTCCCAGCAGTATTATTTATGCTTTGCCTCTTAAACTATACCAAAAGCACCCAGGACAGCAACTATGTCTTTTACTTTCTACAAGCAGAAGCAAGGAGCTGCACACTTCAGGTATTCAGCCATTTCATATGCTCTCCCTTTACTTGCATTATTCTCCCTTTCTCCTTTCCTAGCTGGAAGTCAGTTTTATACAAATCCAGATAACTGAAAATTTTTCATCTTTTTAAAGCTCAAGCAACTTTGTAGGGAAAACATTTAATTCCTTTCTACTTGAAAGTATACTAAGCTTTAGAAAAAGAAAAATCAAAGATCTTCAAATGGAAGTGATGGCAAGCAAAAGCTTGGAAAGAAGAGTGAGATTCTGATGGCTGTGGATAGGTAAAGGGCACCCTGAACAAGAGGCCTGCTGCTCTCAGCTCTTTTTCCTGGTGAAAGCCACTTCCTATCCCTGTTCGAACTGGCCTATTAATAACAGCCTAGGCAACCTACCTATAATTTCTTCTTAATTTACCTTGGATCAGGAAAAAGACTACAGGATTGTCTAATTTTTAAGTAAATTAAGAGATAATTTGGAATATCTGCTGGCACTGGGTCACCTGACACCCATAGCGACTCAATGTTATCCTCCCTCCTCCTCCAGCTAGCTCCAAGCTAAGCTCAGTGTTAACATGACATCATGTTACAAGGCTGCAGTCTTGGCAGTTCACCAAGTTACAATATAGATTTTGCTTAATTCCAGAAGCTAGTGTGTTCAAACGGTTGTAGAATAAAGAAATCACAGCTACGTCACTCAAGCATCTGTAACTTATAGGGATGCCTTTGTGACTCTGGAAAAATATAAAAATTGTAACGTAATACCTACCTCATGTGTTAAAGGTAGATTTACGAAGGCAAGCAAATAAAATACAGGCATACCTCAGAGATACTGCAGGTTTGGTTCCAGACCACAATAAAGCGAGCGTTGCAATAAAGCAAACTAATCTTTTTGTTGGTGGAGGATCTTGCCTTCGATTTGTAAAACATGCAACATCTGTGAAGTGCAATAAAGCAAAGTGCAAGGAAACAAGGTATGCCTGTATGCCTGTAACTTGCTTCTACGATTTAATTATTAGAATCTATTTAGTCCATGACAATGTTAGGGAGATAGATAGTAGTAAGGAGTTTGGTTTATTTTTCGATCACAAGTGACACAGTCAATGAAAAACTGAGAAGCCAAGGACCGTCACAGAGTCTTCATCACCAACAAATAGCTCCACACTATATGTAACTACTATTTCCAACTTATCCAGGTCATGTAGGCACTAAGGGGCAGAAGCAGGACTCCAGCCTCACAGTATGACTTCATACTACAGCATTAATTTAGAACAGGTAAGAAGTGAGAAGGTAGGCAGGAGTAAGTGTATCACCTTTGAAGACAGGTTTAGCTACTCAGTTTCCCTGGGGAAGATGACAGCATGGGAAAGGGCCACTCACTTTCCCTTGGTAAGGTGACAGCATGGAAACTTGGTCGACATATTAAACAGTGAGTACATAGCAAGGAGGAGGGGAAAAAGTACTGCAGCCAGCTTGAAGGGCCCCTTAATACAATGCCTAGGATTTGTTTCGATACATAATGTCCACAAATGGCCAATTTACTATAGGATGAGCTGTTGGATCTCTATTAAACATGAGAGTTCAAGATTATCAGGACTTTTTATTTGTTTAAAGACTAGGGCCATCATTTAAAAAGTCAGGAAGCGAACAAAAATCTGAACTATATTGTCTGTCCACTCAATCTTATCTGTTCAGAAAGACCCCAGTATCCTTTAAATATGGGTAGTGAAGTTTTGTCCTGTAATTCTAACAATTCTTGGAGATTATACAGATCAGGAGTCAACAGTAATATGCTCTTGTTTCCTAGAAGCTATTTCATTTTCAAATTAAACATAGCCTATGCTAATAATTTTGGACTTTCAGAAAAGATTTGTGTTTGTCATGATATTGCTAGGGATATAATTGGGGGGTTAAGCTTTTTGCAAGAGCTGACCATTAGAACAGGAATTAGTACATGAGGCACTTCAGTTAGGACTGAACTCTGCTGCTACCTTCCCCACTAAGAACAGAACAAATGGAAAACAAGCTTACTTCCTGAGAGTAAATGGAATCAGGGATCCCTTTACTTTTTGTGTAAAACTTTTCGTGTAAAAGGCCAGAGAGTAAACATTTTAGGCTTCTGGTCAAATATAGTCTGTATATTATTTTTTTAACAATCCTTTTAAAATGTAAAATTTATTTTTAACTCATAGACTGCAAAAAACAGGCTGTGGACTGGATTTCACCCACACATAGGCTATAGTTTGCTATCTCTGGTATAGAAAATAAATGGGAATGCATGTGAAACGGTTTCTGGGACTTTATTAAATAATGTAGATTTGGGGCAAATAAGAGGTAAAGTAAAGACAAGCTATTGTCAAGTAATTATCTGAGCCATAACAGCTCACAGTAAACATGAAGAGGACACAATACAGCTACCTGTGAATACAGATAACACTAACTGGGAAAAGGAAAAAAAAAAGCACAGGAGGAAAGAACAAAAATAAAAAGCTCGTGAACCATCTCAAGCCTTCAAGAAAACTTCATTCTACTGTAGGGGAGAGGCTGGAAACAATTGCAGTGCAGCTGTGTGCCTGAGTTCACCAGTTAAGAACTGAAACACTGACTTCAGTGAACCTTTTCAATAACAATTAGAAGAGATAGAAGTCTATCAGAACTCTATTGTTGTCAGTGGCCTCCAGTGAGCTAGGACAGGAACTGTCTACAAGTCTTGCAGCTAAAGAATGGTACATAAATTTAACTCATTTAAGTGAAGAGACACATTTAAGTACACAAAAGCAAATTGTACTCCCTACTATGTAACTTACTTTTTATTGAAAGGATCTTGCATTCAAGATGGATGCTTTCTGGGTTTTGCCACACATTTTAATGTTAAAGGTTAAATTTTCTTTACATGCAAGTAGTGTAGTTTTCCCCACATGGGATCACTGATTACCACAAGGGTTGTCTTTTTTAACTGAAAAGCTAACAAACTGTCTAGTTACATGTCCTCTAAAACCACAAACTGAGTAGTAACTGAGTGTCTAGCCAACATATTCAAAGCTGAGAGGATTAAAAATGCAAAAACAAGTCCTCAGATCCAATTAAGGGAGCCCCATTACATACGGGCTTTACCAATATCAGAGGTACTGCTTAATTCCAGGAAGCTGGAAGACACCCTAATAACCACCACTTAGACATTTATCTCAAAGAGCCTTTTTCTAGCTTCCAACTCATGAATAAAAATGTTAATTCTATTTCAGAAAACTTTTGCAAGTTGTTTTATTTACAATGCCAACTTTTAAAAGGTCACTAAAGTTAACCAGACAATAAACTAGACAGAAATCGCTTTACAAAAAGAGGGAAAGCCCAAAATGCCACTTTCTATAGAGAACCCACAGTTCGATTTTATTTAGAGCAAAGAAAAAAGAAACTTTTGATCATACTGGAAGAAACTCAGCCATAGGTTTGGAATCTGTACCCAAACAACACATGCAATGAGGACAATATTCTGCTAATACAATTGATTTGCTGCTGCATTTGTCTACTGTTTGCCTAATATTAACAATTATAAACAGAGCAGTGCAACTAGTATTTGGAATAATCCTTACAGTGTTACAGTGTCAGGCACAACATTTCACTTCTCTTCACACCACTGGTTCTCTTTGCGTACCTAGAAGAGATGGATATGAGGAAGTACCTTAAGTAGTCTTTCCCAAATTACTACCTAATATTAATTGATCAATATTCTGTGAGATGAGTCAGAAAGGGGTGGATGGAAAACTGAATAAAAAGGCAGTAGGCAATTATAGCTTCAGCTGCCAGAGCTAACAACAAATTCAAATAGTTCATTCACATTATTTCAGTTTGTAGCTGTCAACAAAATCATTCTGATCTATTCATCCATTTACTAAGTTGCTCTGATATATCCTAACACACAACCATCATAGGACCCACTTTCCTGAAGTCACAGCTTACACATAAGGTCTCAGGTACCTTAATGTTTATTTTTTTAAGAAAGCAGTATATTTAAATGTTTAGACTCACAAAGACAGACCCATCTCTAAGAAAGAAAATTTTTAGGATACAAAAGGTAGCTAGTATACCTCAAATACAGTCAATACTCCTTGATACAGACACTTCTTTTCCTGGTATGTTATAGGTTTCATTCTCTTTTAAAAAGCATGTGATCAAGAACAAGCTGTGAGCTACCTACCTGGGCTTCTTCTTCTTCAGTAAAATCATTTTTGATATTGAAGGTCTTGCGAATCTCCTCAGGAGTTTTCCCCTTGATCATATTGGCAACAGTCTTGCATGTAACATCAAGCAAACCTTTGATGTCTAAGTAGTTTGCAGCCTGTAAAGTGATTGTTTTCATTAAAATGTACTTGATGTTTTAAACTAAATCCAAAGTTAGTGACTGGCAATCCATATGTAATTTAAGCTTAAAATGCTAATTTTAAGAAATCAAATGGAGAATAAACGAGGCAAGTTCTTCTGTGAAATATTTTTACATCTTTTGTTATACTTCTATAATTGAGTCCTTATGCTGCCTTAAGCAAACTATACACACTACACTTCAAATATTAAAGAATGGCCACTACTGCTGTGTGTGTACATCCAAGTGTAGACAAGCACATGTCAAATCTTGACAAAAATATTTAAAGAATTCAGACAAAAGCAGTTATTGCATTACCTTTGAGACATAAGAAGTTACTGCATTACCTTTTATTGATCTTCTGAAAGAATCAGCTTTTGGTCTCTGATTTTCTGTTTTCCAATTTTCTACTGATTTCTGCTTTTATCTTTAACATTCTCTTTCTTCGGGTTTAATTTCATCTTTTGCTAGTTTAAGGTAAAAGCTCAGATCACCGATTTGAGACTTTTCCAATATAAATGTTTAGTGCTATCGGTCCCCCTCTAATACTACAAAGCATCTCATAAATTTTCATGTGTTCTATTTCCATTCAGTTCAAAATACTAATTTTTATTTTTTCTTTGACTCACAGGTTACTGAGAAATGTTAGTTTGCAAATATTTGCAGATTTTTCAGATAGCTGTTACTGATGACTAAATTCCCCTGTAACCATAAAACACACACACTGTGTGTGACTTGAATCCTTTCAAACTTGAGACTTGTTTTACAGCCCAGAACATGTCTACCTTGGTAGTACACACTATAAAAGAATATGTATTCTGTTGTCACTGATGTCATTCTATAAATGTCAATTAGGACAAGCTGGCTAATAGTGTTTGTTATTCAAGTCGTCTATACCCTTATTGATTTTCTACTTGTTTTATCAATTATTTAGAGACATGCTGAAATTTCTATTATGAATTTGTTTATTATCCTTTGAGTTTTTTTATTTTTTAACTTTTTGGAAGTTCTGCTTTTAGGCAGGTAAATATTTAGGATTGTTATGTAATCTTAATGATGAACTGATCCCTTTATCATTATGCAACAACCATCTTTAATCCTGGTACTATTCTTGCTCTAAAATCTTTAATATTTTATTAATACTTTAATAAAGTATTAAATAAAGTATTTAATAGTCGCTCCAGTTTTCTTTTGATTAATGATAGCATAATACATCTCTCTCCACCCTTTAAACCTAATTATGTCTTTATATTTAAAGTGCGTTTTTTTTGTAGCTAGAATAGCTGTCTCACATTTTTTTATCCAATGTTACAATCTCTACCTTTTAATTGTGGTATTTAAACCATTTATATTTAATGTGATTACTGATGAGGATTTAAATATAGCACTGCATTTGAGTTCACAGAGTGTTAAAATTCAGTATCAATGAATTTAACAAATTTAACTCTACAAGAACTAAAGGCTTCGAACTAGAGATATCTTGTAGCATGCATTAAAAACGTACCAGTATAAGCTCAAAAAGTGTTCCTTGGTCGACTTTCAGAAATTCTTGGTCCCAAACCGGGATATCATCTGTTCGCTTTTCTTTGTTCTCATCATCCTCAGGAGGAGGAGGGTCATCCTTGTGGTGGGTGCACCACTGAATGACCTACAATAACAAAAGTTCATTCCTCTGCGGCATTTTGTCACAAGGTGTTCATTCCACTGCTGGGGCAAGGTTATTCCTACACCACACTAAGAACTAGCTAGAAGTTGACTTGAATAATAAAGTTAGTAGCCAAGTTCAAAAAGCAAAAATGAAGGCTGAGGAATCTTCACAACTCTAGAGGGTGGAAGATTTTAATAAGTGAATACTGCAGACTGATTACTATATTTGACCACATTAAAAAGCTTTGAAAAAAGATATATAAAGTCAGGACAAGGGCTGAAAAATACCTACGACATGTACCACCTACAATGGATTACTCTATAGAATATAAAATCTGAAAAATCACCACAAAGAAATAAGTTAAAGATATGAACTGGCAATTCACAAAAGAAATTTTAATAGCCAAATGCTCAGCCTCAATAGATGCAAAATTAATGCTACACTCAGATGCAACTACTTTAGATTGCCAAAAAAAAAATCAAGGTTTTGATACTAATTGGCAATAGCATAAGAGTAACATGAACTCTTCTACTGAAGAGTGTAAACTAGAGTAACCCTTTTAAAAAGTAATCTAGTTCTACCCAGTGAAGCTGAGTATGTGCATACATTATCACCAAGCAATTCTAAATACCCAGGCATATGAACAAGACTATTCAATGTAATAACAAAGCAGGAAAAGCCCAGATGTTCTTACTAGGGGAATGAACACATTATAGTTTCAGGAAGCTGATCAGCTAGACTATGTGTACTATCATAAAGGCCAAAATCAACTCCAAAAGTGTTAAGCTGTAGAATCTAGCTGGTAAGTAAATGGGTGTTTGACGTATAATTCAACTTTTCTGTATGATTAAAATTTTTTCATAGTACAATGCTGCGGATTACAAACAATGCTGAGAAAAAATAGCAGAGCCAAGAAATTATACTGCCAGGATGCAAAAAAGGAAAAGGACTATTTCTAGAAGAAAAAGCCAAGCATAAGGGGCTTTAATGAAATAAACGATAGCTTTTTAAGAAGTATTTCAGTTGTATAAGGAAAAAACAACAATTAGTATTTGCTTATACAGGTATTAAAAAACTCTTAAAAGGATAAATTAATGCTATTACTTACGAAGGTTTCTGGTCAGACTAGAGACAAGAGATTTTACAATATATTTTTACAGTTTTTAGATCATGTGATTATTCAATATAAAGTTTAAATATTTATAATAATGCAAATAGATTAAAAAACCTTATTCTCAGAAATGGCCTTATATCATCCAACTCATCAACTCTGACCTTTTCTACTCTACTTTGATTGTTCATTATACTCTAGCCACCTCAAAAGGTACGGCATGATCTTGTCTTAGCATCAAAGCACTTGCTCCCATTGACCAGAACTCTCTCCCCAGCCAGTCTTTGTTCAAAGACCATCTTCTCAGTAAGGTATTTCCTGACCATCTTTATTTTTTAAATAACTAACTCTCCACCTACCAACCCACTTATCCCCCATAGCTTTTCCATTTCGTATATTCCTTATGTTGCACGTTTCCCCCACACCTTTAGAATGTGAACTCTGTAAGGACGAGGATTTTGTCTTTTTGATTCACTGCTGTACCTCCTACACCTAAAACTTGCCTGGTACTTGAACGAATGCAAGCAAAAGTCTTTTTAGACGCATTTTACATTATTATAAAATATAATGTTAATTGTAAGACAATACTCAGAAGCCAGAAAGGAGAGCTAACTAAAATATAAAGCTTGTAAGCCACAAAATACTATGAATTGACATAAGACAAGCAAACAAAGTTTATATAGAAACTCTATATAAAGAAATCCTATAAAAAGCCCACAAGACTACAAAATGGATGAACTTTGAAAACATTATGCTAAGTGATATAACTCAGACACAAAAGGACAAATATTGTATGATCTCACTTATATGTGGTACCCAGAAGAGTCAATTCAGAGACAGAAAACAGAATAGTGATTACGAGGGGTTGGAAGAAGGGGCTAATGAGGAGTTATTATTTAACAGGTACAGAGTGTCAGTTTAGGGTGATGAAAAGATCTCCAGAACATCTTCAGTTCTGGAGATGGTTAATGGTGATGATTGCACAACAATGTAAATGTATTTTATGCCACTGAATTGTACGCTTAAAGTTAAAACGGTCAATTTTAAGCTATCTATATCTTCCCATATTTTTTTCCCCCTAGGCAAAGGAAAACAGACAACGCAGAAAATATAAATGGCCAATAATACATGTAAAAAACATTCAGGCTCAGAGAAGAATCGCCTTTTACGCAGTCTAGTTTAAAAAAACTGGTAACAGACGATTGTGGCCAAGAGTATGGAAACATGCAGTGCAGCTGCATCTCACACCAGGGTCAAAAAAAGCATAAGATGAAACTGCATATGGTCAGTGACTTTTGAAGAGTACCATAGGAAGGGGCCAACTGGAGTCAACCATTCCCATCTCTAAGCCTAGATAGTTTTCCCCCCAATAAAACCAATTGCTGTTTTTTCAGATGAAAATACAATTGAAATGGCTGGCTCTGTTAAGGAGCCATGCACCCTGAAAACACTAAAATCCTATTTGATGTGGAGAGCCATTTACGCTTAGACAATAGACACAAGATAAGGTGATCAACTGAAGAAACAAAAGTACATTTCTTGTTCTCAAGCTTTCTTTGAGCCATACTCAATCGGTGCACGAACTATACAAAAATTTTCCTTTTTGCTAAGCATGTACTATTATAGTTCTGCAATTTAAATGTTAATGAAAAAGACTAGACAACTCAAATATTCACAGGTCCTGGTTAAAAAAACTACAACAAATAGAGTCATAATTATACTATGTAGTTTTTCTTAAAAGGAAGCTATTTCTGAATCAATATAGAAAGATCACCAGAATATTGTGAAAAGAAAAAGATATACAAGTGTATAGTTTGCTACCTTACCTTTTTTAATATCGCTGCATTAACATTTGGTAGAGGAACTGGGTCATCATCACCTTCATCATCCATTCCCAAATCTAAGAAAACCAGAAGAGAGTTGCCATTATTTCCTAACCAGGCTATTTCTCAAACAAGTAACTTGTAAGATATGTTGTCTGAAACATCATAAAAAGTACAATACTAAGAATAGTTCTTTCGACAGCATTTAAAATGGGTGGTTCCTAACAGGAAGCCCATGAACCACCCCAAACTATAAAGTTTTATCAAAAGAGTTCTTAATTAGAAGGAAAATGATTTAATAAGGTAGTCACCTTATTAAAGATGAATGGGCAGCTATTTGGGAAAAAATGAAGCCAGACCCTTTTATCCTTACTCTTTATACTAAACTCTCTAGCTAGACTGCATTTAGAAAAACAAAACAATTGCAAGTAATTACAAGTAATGGAATCTCACACAACAGATCATGCAACCACTGACAAAAACAAGGCAGGTAGCTCCATATATACTGGCATAATTTCAAGATTAAAGTTTTTAAAAGCCAAATATAAAAAGAAATGTTATCTGAATAAAAATGAGAATATACTTATATGTTTATATTTAAAGTATCTCCACAAGAATATACAAGAAACTGTTGACAATATCATGTCTAGGGAAGTTAATGAGAATGTGGGTATATCCTTCGGTGTTTGTTAGTTACCATGTACATATTACCTATCATTTTGAATCTATAGGTTTTTCTGGTAAAAAGACCGAACTTTCAGATTTTCGAAGTGGTCAGTGAACTCCAAGGATACAACTTAATGTAAAAATCCATATTACTTAAAGATTCTAAACATTTTTCAAACCAAATGAGTCCATCCTTAAGTTTCTACAAAACTAAAAAGAGGTGCCAAAGAAAGTTACTTAATAGTTAGCATGTACCAAGACTATAGGTCAAAAGTTACTACAGAAGCATCTTGGTTGTACCAGAGTATCAGTTATGTTGAGATGGCCAGTGTCGAGTCAAACATTTGAGTCCTTGATATATCTAGGTGCTGTCATAGGCAGTGGAGAGTTAGCAATAAATACAGGAGGATGAGAGGAATTGTTGCAATTTTAGAGTTGATCAGGATGTCTCACTGAGAAGATGGCATTTTAGTAAACTTAATAGAGAGAACACCTAAGCAGAGGAAATAAATACAAAGGCCTTCTGACAGGATTGACATGTTCTAAAACCATTAAGGAATCCAGTGTTGTTAGAGTAGGATTAGCGAGGGTGAACAGAACAGATGAGATCAACAACAGGGGACCTAATAGTAATAGGGTCTTCTGCATTTTGGCTACTGCATTGGGAAGAGATGATAGCAGGGGGAAAAAAAAAAGGGAAACCAATTATAAGGCTAGCAATAATCCAAGTACAAGATGGCGGCTTAGACAAGGTTTACAGCGATACAAGAAAAAATGGTCCAACTCTATATGCATTTTGAAGGTAGAAGCAACAGGACTTGCCAACAGATGGGAAATGTGAAAGTCAGGGAAGACTAAGGTTTATGACATTAGGAACTACATGGATGGAGTTGCTATTAATTGATATAGGGAAGGCTGTCAGAGAACTGTGATTTTGGATGGCAGTGAATCAAGAACCCTAGTTTCATAAGTTTGAGATACCAATTAGATATCCAAGAGAAGGCCAAGAAGTTAAATATGCAAGTCTAAAAATCAAAAGAAGACACCAGAACTGTAGGTAAGCCTAGGAATTGGTGTATAGGTGGTTTATAACACTATGAGACAAATGAGATGACCAACAGAATGAATGAGTATAGATATAGTAAAGAAGTCCAATGATTAAGCAAGCCCTGGGGAACTGTAGGCTTTGAAGATAGGGAGACAGAGGCTACAAAAGTGAGGTAACAAGCAAAGAAAGTATCCTGAAGCCAAAAGTAGATGAGAATGATCGACTGTCAAATGCTGTAAAGAGGCCTAGATGAGAAATGAAACATTTCACTTGACAATATGGAGGTTACTGAGTTTAACAGGCAGTTCCAGTGGAGTTTAGATTCAAAACAGTATCTTATTTTCCTTAATGGAGGGAGTCATTCATCGCCCCTCTCCTCCTTCCCACCAATGTCTTTCCCTGATCCTATCTCTGCCAGGAACAAAACTATAAAATGACAATCTCTCAATTTGGATCAAGCCACTCATGCTTTTCCAGAACTAGCATGAAGTATTTTTAATAGGAGGGGAGAGAAAAAAATTACCTATGTAAAATATTTGTGTTTGGAAAATTAAGATTTAGAGGAATCCAACATAATACAAAAGACCAGCTAGTTTAGATACAAACATTATTTGAAAGAAGGCTTACGTTACATTAAAAATAAGGGCCTATGGTTGTAAAGGATTACTTCTGTAGCATTTAAACTAATGATTTGCAATGTTTTTTCTTTGTTGTTGTTTTTTTGCTTTTAGACCTAATGCACAAGTAGCAACAGTCATTCCTTTAAGCTATTTAGTTTCAAGGACTTTGAAAGACACCTGTATCCTGATACTGCACCCTGGACCTGAATAAATCAATCCACAAGTACAGAAGCCAAGATTTTCACTTCTGATTGTCCTGTGATTAGAAGGGTTTTATTTTTGTTTTCCCATAATTAGAGATACTGCAGATGCAAAACAAGGAAAGCAGTAAGTTGCCAAACTCAATTCAAAAAGACTCGAGTCCTCAAGAGGCTAGAATTCTATATAAACCACTAGTATTCAAGATAAAACCATTCACCACTTATGTCCAAATGTGATGGAGGAAAAGAATCATTTAACTGTTGCTGTCTATCAGTCTACTTGATTAAGTGATCCAAGTTGGTGTGGAAAATCATTAAGGAGCCCTATGTTTTTATGTTGGCAAATGCTTCTTTGAAGCAGCACAGGACAGATCACTGTGCCAAACACCAACAAAGATAAAACAAAGAACACTTTCATTGTCAAAGCAAGTATTCAGGCGGCAACTGTGGTATCAGTTTCTAAATCTAGATAAAGCCTTACTCACCTGCTCTTAGAGACACTTGCAATGCTTTCACACTCTTATTAGTGACCATACCATAGTTCTTCATTCAACAGGTACCTGATAAACAGTGACTGTGGGATGTACCAAGGGGTTTATGATCTACATATGTAGGTTACCAGGATACAGGACATGATTGGTATCAGCAAAACAGAAGTCACCTACTAAGAAAACAGAAGACACACCCTCTGCAATTCAGCTTCTGCCTCTACCACACGTAATACCTGCTGTCAGAAGTCCTCTAACTCATTAACTGTGAAATCCTAAATGACCAGGCTGCAGCATATGAATCCAATAATCACTCTGGTCATCTCAAAATGCTTCCCTCTTCCCTTGGCTTCCACAAATCCTACTCCACTGATTCTCCACTTCTGACTTCTACACTCCCGCCCCAATATGGCCAACTGCCAACCTCATTTACTCCCATAGATATATACTCTCATAACCCACCATACAAATAAGTCTACAGGAGTCTACAACACAGGGACCAAAACACATATTCAACTGCCTACAGATTGTTACAAAGATCTTTTAAAGGAATCTCAAACACATGTAACGTATTCAAGCCTGAAGCCATTTTTTCATTCCTCTCAAACTTGTTCTTCAACTCTGCCAGCTAAAGTATCACAATTTGATCCCACTCCCAAAACCCCAAGTAAAACCTCGATTTTACTTTCTCAACACATTCTACGGAACAATCTCCCAAAACATACTAATTCTACTAGGTTTGAAATATCACACTGTAACTTCTCCATAAGCCTGAAGAATAACATCAGCCAAAAGGTTCCCACAGCACTACTTGGCACACAACTTTATCAATGCACTAATTATACCATGTGACAGTTTGCCTTGTTTGGTGTCTGTCTCTCTTCCTAGTTTATAAATCCTTCCAGAGCAAAGATCATTTCTCGCTTACCTTCTTTTCACCAGCATACAGCTAGTGCTTGGCACGTACCTCTTTAGTATCTCTTAAGTATCTACACACTACAGATCTTCCCTACATAAAAACATTTGATATGAGTACTGAAAAACATTCTTATTACTACAGAGGTTTTTTCCCACCAATTCTAGAAACTGATTTGTACGTTTCATGTACTATTTATGTCCACCAGCCCACTGGTAGTAATACTAAGAGATCCATGTTAACTAGTAAAAGTTTCAAAATGTTTCAGAACCTGTTTTTTTGCCTTACTTCTCTGTTGTGCTGCACATACACTTTGCAGCAGTTTCGGAGGAATAACAAAATAGACAAAGGAAAAAACTTGGTTTAAAAAAAAAAACAACAGACATCTACTCAGTTTACAATCTACTCAGCTTACTCTCTCTGTTGAAACAAGGTGCTCTATTTAGCTACCATATAGAAGGAATCTCTTTTCCAAAGGCTTGAATTTTTGTCATTAGAAACTGTGAGTCTAAATTTTCTTGAAATAGAAATGTACCAGTCTGAGGTTTGGAAGTCATTTCAATGTTAGCTTATGCATCTATTTAAAAAGGAAAAAAAAATCATTAATTCAAACAAGTCAGAAAGGGTGACCTGTATCAGAAAAATGCAGTTAAGACCTTAAAGATAGGTAAATGTCACCCTTTCATATTCTAAGTACTTTATGACAAATTATTACTTGTATAAATCTGATGTTCACAGGTTATATCAAACTTGTGTTTTCCCCTTTCCCCTGACCAAGGTTTTTTTTTAATAAACTTACCTTCCAACATAGTCTTGATAGTCACAGATTGTTTGGCAATTTCAACATCAACTTCAAATATCTCTCCATCAGAACTTTGCAACTTAATTGAAGGCATCTAAAAAAAAAGGCATTACACTGAATTCGAAATTTAAGAGATTAGTTTTATATGACATTTCATCAACTACAGTCTGTTAAAAGCTCTCTATAACTTATTAACTATAAAATCCTAAGGACCTGTAATATATAGCCCTGGAAAATACTGTAAGTGATTATTCGCAGGCTAGCAAGCAAGTGTTTCTATAAATTTTTTTCAAAGTATAATTTCTAAGAACAGAAGCTTTTAAAGCCTGAACTCGTTAACCGGTGTAAATTTAAGAGTTACATTCCATATTTTTGATGCAAAATATATCTAAAATGGACTTACTCTTTTTGCCTGCCTTTCTGCTCTCACTAAATGACAACGCCATTTGCATAGTTAACTGCCATAATTAACCACCTGCAAACTGGAGGGAGGTCAGTCCATAATAAACAAAGCTACCAAATAAGGTAGTAATTTTCCTCCAGTGAGATTTCCAGTGAAAAATGAGTTCAGATCCAAAGAGTAGATCAGAATATACTTATTTTTGTTTGGATCAATGCAAGACCATATACCAGAGAATAAAAGATTTAAGAATAAGCTGATGTCAATCTAATTCCCTAAACCCAATAAGAAACTTAAATGAGTCCTTTTTATCTTTCATTACTGACTGTCCAGGTGTCCAAGTTTGAAATCTTCTGCCAAAATCTTCATAGTAATAACCTATTACTTGCTCTGAAAATGTATTTACTAACTCAGATTAATTATGAGTCATTAGGAAAAAAACACCTCTTACATAAAAATTAAGCAATTAACCTCAAAGAACTTGAGTTCTGGCAAAAAAACCACACACACACACACCCACCACCACCACCACCCCACCACACCACCACCCCCACCTCCCCCTTACCTCTCTTTTAAAATTAAAAGTTCTAAGCACACACACACATACACATTCACCCCCACCCCCACCCTTTACCTCTTTAAAATTAAAAGTTCTAAGCCAGCAACTTCTTAACCATCTTTAGATTCTTAGGGGGCAGAGTTTGAGGGGGACAGGGAAGGGCAGCAATACCTGACTGTAAAAATTAATTCAAGACCTTTTGAAATTTCAAGTGTGGACTTTAAAAGCTCATGCTTCTGACGTATTCGTAATCCTGTGATGTAACTATTAACTTGAAAGTACAGAATTTGGCATTTAAAACATTCACGGCACCCATTTTAGGTTCAAAGACTTAAAACTCATTAAATCAGTTAAAATAGTTATTCATCTTTTCCCAGACAATGATCTCCATCCTCCAAACAGACAAGCTGTTAGGGAAAGGAAGAAAAAAGATAAGGTTATGTTTTAAAAACCATAAAAATATGGTTTTGAAATATCCTGCTCTCACTCATCCATGGCTGGAAAGAACTGAATTTCACTTTTCAGTTCACAAATGTCTGCTTCTCCATGTTGCTTAGTGCTTGCCAATAACGCCCAGAGCAAGGGACCTTCCCTGTGACAGGCAATAACAAAAGGAACCCCAAAGGAAATATTTTAACGCGAGCCAATTTTTAATTACAAAATATTCTGTTCTTTTTATGTTCCATAGTACTGGTATGAACATTACAGAATCACGAATACGGCAATGCAGTTGATAAAATTACTTTTAAGCAAAACAACATTTCCATATTTCTTTCAAATAACTCAATAAATAACAAGATCTGCTTAGTCATAGTCAAATTCGTGGATTAGGTTACTCTTAAGGGAGTTGAGATCTTATTAAATAGCAAGGACACAATCGGCTAATCTGTAATTCGATGCACTTTGTAATCCTAAACTCAATATTCAAAGAGACCTTTTTTTTAGTATTATACACCTGGAATTCAGTGCAAAATTTTTAGAGCGTAATGGACGAAATTTTGACTTCACACGCTTCCAAGACTATTCCTTCAATTCTTTAGGCTTCTGTACTTGGAAATTAAATCACCCTCCACGGCTGGCATGAAGTGGGTTCTATCATTATAAAGAAAAAAACTGTTCTAAGGGACCCAAAATTCTGACACCTCTTTCTAGAGGGCAGAGTGGAGAAGTCTGCATTGCTCTATGACACAGATACATTCTATTGTGACGCTCTGATAAAACCCAAACCTGAAGTCTCCATTAAAAACTAAACCAAAGCAAGTGAACGTCCTATCCCTTTAAAAGTCAGACACCTGGAGTTAAGTTTTTACAAAGTTAAGGCTCCTATAAGTCACACCCTGTGACGATGGTATCTGCTATTACAACAGTTGTTTCAGCAGCTCCAGGCTGTGGCAAAATAAGAGAAATATTCAGAAGAAGCAGGCGACTATCTGCAAAGATTCGGCCCTAGCTCAGTTAGCGAAGACCCGTGACTAGTGACTCCCGAGACCGGGAAGAGAAAGGACGGGGAGCCAGAATCAAGCGCTCCCAGACTACCACCACCACGCTCCCTCCGACACCAAAACAAACACGACGCACGCTCACGACAGCCAAGGGACCTTCACTCAAAGCCTCGCTGCCACCCCCGCCCTGGGTCCCCGAGGCCGGTAGGCTCAACGCCAAAGGAGGCCCCAGGCCCCAGCCTGGGCCTTGCAGCCGAGCTCCGCGCCAGCTGACGCCAGCCCCGTGCAGAGAAGGCCCAATCCTGGGCTCAGCTCGCATTTTCGCCTGCCCGCCCGTCCGAGCACCCATGGGGAGTTGTGACGACGCGCAGCCAGAAGAGGCCTCGCCAAGTCGAGGGGCGGGTGGAAGAACGGGGCTCGCCGGCACCTCCCGAAGAACGGGGTCTAAAACGGGTTCCACCGGGCCTGAGGGCAGGCCAGGCCCAGGTGCCTCCCGCCTCGGGTAGGCCAAAGCCCCAGCAGTGCAGCAACGCAGCTCGCAATTCGCGGCGCCACCGTCCCTTCCAGCTCGGTCGGCGGCTACTCACGGTGCTTGGTCTCAAAGAGACAGCAGGCCGGAGGCTGACGAGAGTGGGGCGGCGTCAGCAAACACGAGAAGAGAAAAGCGGAGAACAAGGCCACTATCACGGCGCGGCGCGGCGTCGGCCTTTATATGAGCGGCGCAGGCGCCGAGGACCCCGGGGCCCGTGGCGTCACAGAGCCGGCGGGGCTGGCCACCGAGTTTGCCTGACGGCAGACGGAGGACCAGGTGGGGAGGCGGGACCAGCGCGCCGGAGGGGCGGGGCCGGGCGAAGAGGCGGTGGGAGCGGCGGGGCTTGGTTCTCAACCTAACCCCTTGAAATCGCGGCTCGCGGTTCTCAGAGGGAACAGGGAACTGGATGGGGTACTCCGCGGCCTGCGAGGGTCCTTCAGGCAGGGTTATCCTAAGCCGTGTTAAATAAAGACTCCAGTCCCAAAAAGCCTAGAGCGCGTGTGTGTGTTGGGGGGAGGGGGGGGGGCGGGTCTGGGTGTGTGTCTGGGTGTCTGAGTTTGGTATGTGGAAGGGGGCGCTTCTCCCCTTTTCAAGACGGGAAAGCTGGAGTCAGGGAAAGCAGATGAGTTTTGCAGTCACCGCTCTGAGATTCTGCTCAGGGCCTCAGTGACTTCCACTGAACCTGACATGAGTTAGCCCACTGTCCACATTAATCTTTGAGGTGAAATATCGTTACCCTTTTTCTCCTTTAGATGTGAGAGAACAGGTTCCCAACGGTTCAGCAGCAGAGCCAGTAAGGGATCCTTACTCCACAGTTTGGTGCTCTTAACCGTTTCCTACCATCGATTTCTGAAAGAGGTTTCCAGGCCCAAAATAACCATGGTTGCAGGGAAACCCCAAATATAGAGAGGAGGCCTCTCTCTGGCAGTGAATATCCTTTCATTCAACAAACGTCTGTTGAGCCCCTGTGTGTGCGAGGCATAGGGCTGGGGATTCGGCAGGGAACCAGACAGCCAGTACCCAGCCTGGACAGACTCTTGTATGGGATGCCCCGTGAAGGCTGTGATGGGAACCATAGACGGAGGCCAACTCTAAAGGAAAAGGGTTGGTCTGAAAACCCACACCCCCACCCCAGCCAGTCAGGGACTTTTCCCAGCTCTACCCTGCTCTGCTTAGGGAACATTGCCACCCCTCCCTGGGAGACTAAGGCGCCGAGCTCACCTAACCCACAGGCACGTGATGGTATTCCTGACGCCAGGGAGACAACAGACACTTCTACACAGGGCCTCCTAAAGAAATCAGAGGCCTACAGCTCTTCTTGGATAGGCCTGTGCAGGGAGGCCAAGCAACTTCTTGGGTTACCAGGTCTTTGTCTACAAGCTGTGGTGTCCAGTGTCTGCCCGGTGCCGCAGCTGATGACAGGAAGATGAAAGGACCCACAGCTCTCATACTTTTTTTCCATAGCACAGCCTTTCCCTCAGCAGCCTGAGCTTCAGGTTTCCTAGGCAAGGCCTACTGGAGCCCCTTTGCCCCCTCTGCCCATGGCATACAAAGTGGCACCTTGTAAACTTATTGAGTAGCCTAAGCAGGACTGTGCAGTGCCAGGTCACACATCTAGCCCAAGGACCCAACACAGGGCTTGACATAAAGTAGGTGTATGTTTTTCCAAATTTGGGGACCTTTCTATTTTAGAGTCACCAAGAGATGCTTTTAACATGCAGATCTCACTTACTCCTACATACTATTGGAAAGATACACAAGGAATCTTTGCCTCAGGGGAGGGGAACTAGGTGACTAGGGGACAGGAGTTGGGGTGATTTTTCACTTTATACCCTTTTCTACCTTTTAGATTCCAACGTATATGAATGTATTACGTATGTAAAAAATATTTTACTTCAAAAAATAAATTGGTGTCAGGTCAAAAAAAATGCAGATTCTCAGGTCAACTTCTTGCTATAATGAATCAGACTTTTGGGGTGGGGCGCAGGTTGTTCTGCCTTTTAAACAAGTCTCCAAGTGATTCTTAAATCCAGGGTAAGTTGAGAAACCTCTATAGTAGGGACTCAGCGATGAAGCACTGCTAAGAGGCCAGCAGTGTCGGTCAAAGGTGACTCATTTAGCTCCACGCTTTCTGAATCAACCCTATTTTCCTTTAAATCCTCCATTCAGGGGACAAGGCAGTTACAGGACTGTGGGGTACAGGCTAGGGATCACTCATCCCCACTCATTAACCATAAACACCAGCCCAGGTCAGAAAGGACTGGCTCCCTCACAGTCCCTTTGGTGTGAGGGCATGTGTGGAGGGTGGGGGTGAGGTGGGGGACTCCCATCGGCTCCAGAGCTGGACCTGAAGGCTGAGGTGTCTTCCTTACTTCAATGACTCCATACATCATGTAATGAAAACTTGTTCCATAGAGGAAGGAAATTAAAGAGAAGGGATTTTCCAGTGTCATACAGCCCCTTCAGAGCAGGGCTGAGGTTCCAGCCCTAGCTATGCTTCTGCCTCCACAGCCCAGATATTGCATTTTAGCCCCACCTCTCAAATATTTTCTGATTTATAACTATTCCCAGCATACTACCTCTAGGGAAGCTAAAGGCCTCAGATTTAAGCAGCCCAGGCGGGAAAATCTGTTTGTTTGTTTTTAAATGGTAAATTCATTTCCAGAGATGATCTTCCTTTGTAAATAGTTTCATTACCCATAAAGCGTTCACAGGAGGATTCCTAGGAGGACTAGCTCTATCAGTGCATCTAAAATGGGACTTTGTTGCCTGGAATACAGCTCACACTCCCTTTCTCAGGTACCTACTACCCATAGGATAGACTTTGCCCCTAAACTCTGGATGTGTGTTCCAGCATGTAAAGACAGCATGTAAGTTAAGAAGTGATACTGTCCCCATGGTCAGAGGCTTCCTGGCCACACTCTGCCGCTGTGTCAACTTTCTTGGTCTTGCTCTTCTGGTCGAGTGGTAAGCACAGCAACTCTGTTATGTGACCTTGGGCAAGTTATTTCTCTTCTCTGAGCCTCACCTTCCTCTGCTGACCCCCTTCTTCCTTATTGCCAAACTCTAAGCCTTCCACTTACAATCAGACCATCTTATTACTCCAGAGGAGAGAGTGCTGAATTGAAGAAAAAGAGTCAGATTCCTGGGTCTTGATTTGCAAAATGGATGCTTGAGACCCAGAGCTTTTTAAATGAAGAAAAAAATTTTTTTGGAATGCTGAAAGCCCAAGAGGTTGAAGGACTCAAAGCTTAAATTTTATAGCAGCAACAGCAAGGTTGGGGAGAAGAAGGTATAACGATGCCAGAACCAGGTTTCTGAAAGGCTGGGGGTGGCGGTGGGGTGAATGATGCGGAGAAGAGAGCATTGCAGTTAGCTACTGGGGTGGGTCTCTGAGAGGGGACTCTCTCGCACTCACACCACCGCCCCTTCAACCCACGGATATGGAGAGATTAGGACCCCCAGGAAGGTTTGGGAGCTCTAAGAGTGGAGAGAATCTGTTCTTTGGTCTGTAAGGTGTAAGTCTAAAGTCCTTCATCATTAGGAGGTATGACAGTGGCCAAGTAGAAATGGCAGCTGGGTGTGCCTGGGTAGGTGGGTCTGGGAGCATCTCAGGCTCATGCCTAATGTGTGAGGATCCCAAAGAGCATCAAAATATGTCCTGAGGCCCTAAAACATCATGGAAGCTGCTCAAAGAGGGGATAGGTGACCAGAAAGAGGCTTCTGGGGTGTAATAAAGGAAGCACTAAAGCAGATGAACCCAGACAGTCCAAGACAGAGACCAGGGCACAAATACAGACAGCTATGGGCACAGTGGAAACCAAGGGTGACAGCTCACAACCTGGTAGGGGAGAGGTCTTCCTGACTCCTTGAGCAGTAGGAGAAGATGGATGATGACCAAGGACAAACAACCTCCAGCCCCCTCACCTCCCACTCTATGCCATGACCTCATAAGCTCTGCAGAATGCAGCTGTGACCTTGGCTAGCAGAAGAGGGACAGAACCCTCCACTTGAACATATATCCTTGAAACAACTGAGTGGTCATATCCTCCCTGACTGAATTCACCAGAAAGTGACCAGATTATATTTCTGCTAATGGAAAGAGGTACTACAGAAAGTAAGAAAATAAGAGAGCTATCATTTTTGGCAGACCCAAGTTTTCTGACTTTAAAATTTTATATGGCCACAGGTGTACAAGAATCATGCAGATCTGCTGCTGCTCACTTGCTGCTCACATCCTGTGTGATCTGGGTGGGATGTGCGGCATCCCCTCTCCAGCCCCAGTCTCTTTGTCTATAGTATGGGGCATATAGCAGTACCTATCTTACAAGATTTTTGTGAAAATTAATATTTTAGTCTCCAGAATGGCTACAATTAAGAGAACAACAATACCAATTGTTGACAAGGATGTGGAACAGTTGGAACTCTCACCCTTTGCTGGTACAGGTGTGAATTGATACACTTCAAAAAAATGACAATATCTTCTATAGCTAAACATATATATAACCGATGGCTCAATAATTCCAACAGGAATAAATCCTGTGTCCACCAAAAGAAATATTTAAGAATGTTCGCTGCAACTTTATTCAAAAAGAAAAAAACTAGAAATAACAAATCCATCAACTATAAAATGAAAAAATAAACCATCATATATTCATAGACTGGAATACTAAACGGCAACGAAAAAGAAACTACTGATATAAACAACACCATGGATGAATCTCAGACATATAATGTTGAGCATAAGAAGCTATGAACAAGTACTTATTGTGTGAGTCCACTGAAATGAAGACCAAAAACAGGCCAAAACTAATCTAGATTAGAGAAGATAGAATAAAAGTTACCTTTGGCAGGGAGGCAGGTATTGATGAGGGAAGCTTCTGTGATGCTAGAAATTCTCTATCTCAGTCCAGATGGTGATTTCATGGGTGTATGCATATATAAAAATTCACTGAGCTATAATCACATTTCTGTACTGCATGTAAGCCATAAATAAATTTTTATAAAAGGGTGTGTGTGAAAAATGTGATAATGTATGTTGCATGCTTAGCACGGCGTCAGCTCAAAAGGAATTTTGAGCCCCTGTAGCCTCTCCTTCACAGGGTAGCTCAACCCTTCACACCCAAGGCCAGAGGGGTAATGGAAGATGTTGGGAGCAAAAGTGAGGGGTTGTTGCAAGGCTCCTGTGCCTGAGGATTTTATCTGCTCAAGGCCCAGGAGTTCAATCGAGGCCTTGGACAAAGTTGCAGAAAAGACCACTCAGCTTCCTTGCTTCTACCTCAGCCATCCAGTGCAGTTAGTTCCTCCCCTGGTGGGCAATGGGCCCACCGTTGGGAAGCTGCCTTGGAAACTCTAGACAGAAGTGGTATCCACAACTAAATGATAGAGAAAACTTCTTGACCCATATCTTTACCCATTGCCACTGGAGAACTGTGGGCCCAGGCTGGATGGAGGATTGTCAGAGTGGGCCTGCTGGTGAAGATGAGATGGGTTATGTAATCTGCCCCAGGCCACACAGCAGGGAAGTGGGAAGGTGGGATTTGAACCTAGGTCTGACCAACTCGCCATAGATGAGTCAAAGCTTCACAGAAGAGCATGGGCTACCCTCTGTTCTACCCCCTTTCTCAGAGGGAGAGTATATGGAGGTATACTGATATCCCTTACGGTCTCAGAATGGCCATGCTGGGCCCAGCAAAGGCAGGGACAGGAATGGGGTTGGCCTTCAGTCTTGTCCTAGACCATCCACGAGAACTCCCCAGCACTGATTGGCTCCAGCCAGCAGATGGTGCCAGAGGCCAGGGTGGCCATACAGAGAGGCAGCTTCAGTGAGCCTGCCCCGCCTCCCAGGTTTTCCCTCTTTGCCCTGCCCCCTCACTGAAATGCCTCCAGAAGCTGCCCTGTCTCCTCCCCAGGTCCCAGATCCCTGGTCTGGCCATCAGAGGTTGAATGCCACTGCAGCTTGGTCACACACCCACAGAGGGATGCTGGACATAGCCTCCAGACCTGTGGTCCAGTCTCCCTCTGTGAATCAAGTTCACACACAGCTAGTCTTGGTGGCATGGGCCAGGTAGGCTCAGACAGGAACAGTGCAATGCAATGTATCAAAGGCTTCTTTGCAGATGACAAAACCATGGCAGGCAGGACCTACCATCTCTTGCTATGTCCTTGCACCTGTATGCTCCTATGGGATTCCAGAGGACCCCAGCACCAATGCGACATCTGGAACCAGCACACGGGGCAAAGACCACCAGAGAGGGCAATCTGTCTGAAAGGTCTGTACCTGCCAGCTGGCTGCCCATGGAGCTCCTGGGCAGGCCGAGAGGCTGAGCATTCCAGGAGCTAGACTTGGGGAGACATCACTGAGGTGAAGGTGAGTGTGACTTGAGTATGTCCTACAAGCCAAGTGACAGTTTGTAAATGCTGAATGTCCAGTCAGGAAGGCCTGTCTGCCAAGGAGCCACTGAGTGGCAAGGATTTCCCAAGGAGAACTTCTCAGTGCAGTAACTGGTCCAGAAAACTGCCATGTGGTCTGTGCCTGTCAATCAGTCAATAAATATTTATCTGGTATCCTCTCTGCCCCCCATGTCATAGGCAGTGGTAAACAAGACAGAAGAAAGAAACTTCTGCCCTCAGGGAGTTTGTCTTCTAATGAGTTAGATGTGATAAGCACAAATAAGAGATAGGTAGATAAGTACTATGAAGAAAATAGAGTTGATCTAGAAAGTGAAGTGGGGAAGACGAGAGCAAAATACATTTAAGCAGAAACCTGCTGAAGGCAGCTCGGCCATAGAAAGAGGTGAGAGAAGCATTCAATAGGGTACGTGCAAAGGCTCTAAGGTAAGAATGAGCTTGATATGTTTCAGAAACAGCAAGGTCAGTATTGTTAGAGCTTAACAAATGGGGGAAAGTGAAAAGAAATGAAGGCAGAGAAGCAGGTAAAGACCAAATCATGAAGAGCTTTGTAGGGAGGACACTGTAAGAAAGCTGGATTTTATTCTATTTGCATTTAGCAACCTCAGGAGAGGGAGGGTAAGCAGCAAGTGGCATGGTCTGCTCTACAGTTTAGAAAGATCTCTCTTGTGACTGTGTGAAGAATGGACTGTAGTGGGGGAAGAAGGGAAGTAATAAGATCATTAAGGACTGAACTAGGGCAGTGGCAGTGGAGATGAAGAGAAAGATTTATTTGGAGATATAGTGGGGACTACCTATGGTAGATAACTATGAATGGTAGTACCATTTACTGACATAGGGAACAACAGGAATTTAGGTGGGAGATCAGGAATTCAGTTTGAGATGCATATTGGACACCTGAGCCATGTCAAAGAGGCCATTGGATATATAATTTTGGAGCATAGAGAAGTTAAGCTAAGAATACAAATCTGGGACTCTTCAGCATATAGGTAAGATTAGATGAGACCACCTAGGTAGAGGAGAGAGACCTAAGCATTAGGTCACCCTAACATTTAGAGAACAAGAAGAAACAGCAGTCAGAAAGATAGGAGGACGACAAGTACATGTAGTGTAATGATAGACAAGAAATTATTTCCAGGAAATTGTTTAGGTCAATTGCTTCGAATGCTAAAAACTAGAACTTTAAATAAAGTCGGAAAAATACGTACTATACTCAGCAATGTGAAAATAACCTTGATAAAGCCAATTATTTCAGTGGAGTGGTCTGGTGAGAAGAGAATGTAATATGAGAAGATTAACAGCAAACAGATAACAGTTCTTTCAGGGAATTTTGCTAAGAGCACAGAAAAGGAACAGATATTCGAGGGGGCCATGAGGTCCAAGGAGTTTGTTTTTAGGACTAAAGAAAGATACTAGAGCCATGTTGGTATGCTATTTGGAATAACCCAATTGAGGAGGTCGAGGGTTGTAGGTACAGCTGCAGAAAGGTTGATGGAGGTGGTAGCAAGAAGGAGAAAGAGATCTTATCTTGTCTGATTGCACTCTGAAGTATTAGTAGGCAAGGTCATCAGAGTTCTAGAGCTCTGGAGGGGAGGTGCTAGCAATTTGAGACCCCATGAACCAGTCCTTTTGAAGCCTGAGAAGGAATCTCAAAAGGGAAGGGGATTCCCTGGCAGTGACTATGGTCTCTTTGACATGTGTATAAATGTGTCCCTACCAGGACAGTTGTGTCAGTTTCAAAGAGCTATGTCCTGTTGCTCAGGTGAAGGCATCAGGTTCTGGTCAGAAAAACCCAGCCAGGACTACAATTGTTTCCCATCCACCAGCTTCCTCCCTGCTGTCTCCAACTTCTGCCCCCAGTAGCTGAAGGCAGAAATCTCGGGATGTTGCCAGGTCATGGTCAGTGCTGCTCTACAAACTACAGTTTCTTTTTTAAAATGTCATCTTGTGATAAATAGTGTCTAATATAGGCAGGTGAAAAGGATAGCTTCTTTGCATCCTTTAGGTCTTAGCTCAATGTTACCTCCTCAGAAACTACCAATCAGTGCATAAATTAAAATTTATCTAAATTTAAAAATTTGTTTATTTTTATTTATTTCTACAGCACCTGGTCTTCCTAGGTGGTCTCCCATCCAAGTAGTAACCAGGCCCGAACCTACTTAGCTTCTGAGATCAGATATCAGGCTTGTTCAGGGTGGCATGGCCCTAGACCATAGGTTGTGGCTCCACTGGGACATGAACCCAGGGCCTTCTGCGTGTAAAGCAGACATGCTAACCACTACACTATGGAACCACATCCTAAATTTAAAAATTTAAAAGCCACTACATCAAAAAGTATTCTTGCCATTAGGCAGAAAATTGTCCTAATTCACTGATTAGTGGAGTTGTGCAGTAGATAACCTGCACAACAGTAATGTGCAGGCTCTAGCTACAAGGGCACATCTTTTTACCTTCCTGCCTCCTACCCCACTTTTTCTTTTCATTGTACATTATTTCTCTTTTATATTGGTCTCACAGAGGTGTAAGCTCTACAAGGGCAGACACTTTGTGTTGTACACCACTGTTTATTCTCAGTGCCTAATAACACCTAGCACACAACTGGTGCTCAGTAAGCAGTTGCTGAATGTGTTTAAAGGTATTTCCTTGTTTGCCCTTTCAAAACTTGTTATATTTTAAAAGGCTCCTGGCTAACACAGACAGAGAAGTGGCTAGTGGAGAAACTTCAAAGCTGCGATTACCCAGGACAATACACCTGGCATCAGGGGCCTCACTACACTCTTCTGCTTCCTTTGTACACACCATGCAGCTCCTACAAGGACAGGACACAGGACCTGCGCTGTGGTAAAGTCAAAATAGCTCCTTCTCAAGCCCACCCAGGCCATCCAATCACTTGTCTGACTCAAGTACCTGTGACACACCACCCAAGCCAGCCACTAGCAGCACTCTACCACTCAGCTCAGCTGGTGCCTGGCAGTGGCTTACTTACTCCCATGGACATTACTCAAGCAGCATGACAACAGCAGTTCTTGCTCAACTTATTTGCTATGCTCCCCAGATGACAGCGGCCCTTAACTACACTCTGCCTAAGAAAACTAAGCCCTCTTGCTAGAATCACATAACCCACCTCCCCACCCCTCCAATGCACACAACCCATGCTTTCCCCTTCTTCCTATTCTTTTTGCCAATTTATTCTTACCTCTGATCTCCCCCTTAGATGAGTATCTGTTCTTTGCCTCAAATTGGAAAGTCGTAGTTCTCGCATACACAAGAATGGGAATATTGCCCATGGCTTGGAATTTTAGGTGTCAGAAGATCTCGCAGTCATAGGCTTTTAAATGCAAAGATTGGTTCCTACAGACCCAAACCAGGCCAAGCAATAAATAGACTTAGGACTCAGGTCTGTCATTCATCGATTCCCTCACCAGGAATCCAGATGAGAACCAAAGCACAGCCTGGATTCTGCCAAGTTGGTGAGGATGGGAAAGGTACAGAATCACGTATCGGTAAGGGTCTTCAGAAAGGTGGGGAGGTGGTCAGGTGATGAAGGGCTGCCATGAAATGCCATTTACTATCCTTGTTAAAGCCTGAACAGCTGACTAGTTTCTAGCAGACTTGTACAGAATACCAGAAGTTTACTAGATTCTAAAAAAAAAAAAAAAAGGTTATTCTTCAGCTACAAGAATACTCCAAAATCAATTGGGCTTTCAGGGAGAAAAGGAATTATTTCACTTAGATGTAACGGCTGGGGGTTGTGGGGTGGTAAGATAGCACAGGATTTTTTAGAGCAGTGAAAATACTCTATAATGAACACATGTAATAACACATGTTCAAACCCACAGAATGTATAACCAATGTAAACCCATAGAATGTTCACCAAGAGTGAATCCTAATATAAATGATGGACTCTGGGTATTATGTCAATGTAGGTTCACCGTTTTTAACAAATATACCATCCTGGTAGATGTTGACAATAGAGGAGGTTACGCACACATGGGGACAGGAGCATATGGGAAATCTCTGTACCTTCTCAATTTTGCCGTTGACCAAAAACTTTTTTAAAAAAAACCCTTAAAAAAAAGTTGGAGGTGGGGTGTCCCGCTCTATATATACCTCCTTAAAAGACAACATGGGTTTTCCTTTTCATTTCTAATATATCTGTCAACCTAAGCCCATTGCTTAGAAAGTTCCTTTATCCTCAAGAACAATAGTTAGGCTGTGGTGGCAGGTGCTGAGTTGAATAATATTCACTCAGCTTTGAGCAACTTTGGCTCTTTCAATTCTGGCTCATATAAACATCCTTGAGACACATAGTCAAGTCATTCCATGAGCTCAGGGAATGCAGTGACCAGGATACTTGACTTGGTCCAGCACTCAAGAGGGCCAGTGTGCAAACCTCTCACCATATACACTCGACTTCCAGAAGCAGAGGCCAGGCACAAGCACAGTCAGTTTCTCTACACCCAAAAGCTGTATAGACTCTTGCCCACCCTTCAAAGGCCACTAACTACAAATTTCAGCAAAGAACTTGAATACTTTCTCAAAGTCAGGGACTCTGGGATCAGGCTGCTGAATTATGTTTAACTTCACTCTCCTTCTGTGAGACAGCTCAATAAAAAAATCCATGTAAAATGCCTGGCAATACTCAGTGTTAGACCTATTACTATTAGCTATTTCTGCCATTTCAGGGACTGAACATTCAATACCTACTCCTCTACTAGTCACTATGAATTCAATTAGTCATTTTGCACTCTACAAATGCCTAGTGCACCAAAACCCTAACCTAGTTCAGAATGTTGGCTACTGCTTCTAGGACTGAAACATAGAAATTATGAATTTCAGAAGCTACAAATCACTTACTTTGCACTCTTCTAAGACACCTAATCATACAGGCCATCTGCCACTCAGGTTGACAGCAGAAATGTCCAAATGTTTTCAAGAGGTGGCTTAAACAAAACTTTCATTATGAAATTCCAAGTCATCTATCCACATTCCCAGCCCTACTTTAAAAATTTTGGCTTCTGATTTTCTAGAGTAGGATTTTCTCCTTGGATCTGAGGTGAAGTTATAAAAACCCAAAGGCCTAGAACACTATCATTAAGATTCTATTTGAGGAAAAATAACACATGATCTCATACGTATAATCTAAAAAAAGAGAATAAATGAACAAACAAAAGACTCGTAGATGCAGGGAACAAGCTGATGGTTGCCAGGTGGGAGGGGAGGTGAAGGGATTAAGTACAAATTAGTAGTTCTGAAGTAGTCATGGGGATGTAAAGCATAGAGAATATAGTCAATATGGTAATAACTACATACATTGCCTGGTGGGTACTAGTCAGGGGGATTGCTTTGTAAATTATACGTCTAACTACTATGCTGTACACCAAAAACGAACAATACTGAATGTCAGCTCTAAATGAAAAATAAAAAAAAGGCAGTGGGGAGAGGTGAAGGGGGAATTAAGAGGTTCAAATTTCCAATAAAACAACAAGTCCTGGGGATGTAATGGTATAGCATAGAGAATACAGTCAATAATATTACGATAGTGTTGTATGGTGTCAGATGGTTGCTGGTCACTTCTCTAGCTATATACTGAATAACTATGGTGTACATCTGAAGCTAATATATTGTACATTTTAATAAAAACCTTTAAAAACATTTTAAGTTCAGAGTCAAAGGCAAAATATGCTGCAGTGGCACCAAGCAGAGGCCCTAACCAAATCTCTCATCACTGTGACCTTTTCAGAGGTCACCGAGAGCTACTGCACTGCCACCTCAACCACCCAGTTTTGCATGTGAATGTCTCTTTCCAACCCTTTACAACCGGCTTCTGTGTGGCTATGTGAAGTAGTAGTGAGCTGGGGCTTATGTCTGTTTGTGGTGTACTTTTAGTCACAGATCACTGAAATGGTAGTTTTCTTCAAGGTAGAGATTAATCACTTCTCTTGCATGTCGTCCTAAGAAACAAAGAATGCTCAAGACCGAATACATTACATGGCTTCCCCTCCCACTTCTCTGCCTTCTGCATTCAATATACATCCCAGACCCTCACTGCTGTTGGCAAGGGACTAACCTTTAAAGGAAAGCTAAACCCAATAGGAAGGGCATGTTCTACATTTTACATCTGCTATATTTCACCATACCATATAACCTGGCCTTTTCCAGACATGTTTGGACATATCTTTGTAGTCAGGAGGCCTACCCTTGACCAGGCTTACAAAATCTAACCACTAGTCCTTGTCCCTGCCCCTTAAGTACCACTGCCTTGCTGAAGCAGTTCTGATTATACTACAAAATACCAAAACAAATTAGACTACTGGGTCACCTCACAGCTCCTAAGACATGCTAAGCTTTGAGGCAGAGGTACTCAGTGGCCTCTGGCATTTCCAAGAGCTTTAATTAGACCTTTCACTTTGGTCTTTCTAGTGTTTGCAGAACAGTACTCTTAACTTCCCTTTCTACCAATGGTGATTGGACTTGCTCGTGGCTGCAGCCTACCATTGTACTAAATCATCTGTTTGAAGAATGCACCTGGTACTGTCCATTAAAGCCTAAATAGACTTTCTCAGTGACAATACTCTGGATATCTGAAGCTATCCCAAGTAGCGAAATGAGCCACATCAAGTGGTTTGTTGCATTAGCAGCACTTTAGGCAGAGAAAACACAGCCCAGCTACTTTTCTTAAACCTGTTGGGGATACAAACTACATACAATTTAACTTCATCTATGAGAATTTGTCATTTGCCTTAAAAAAAAAAAAAAAAGTTGTGTTTTTTAAGCATGCAATCACTAGCTATAATTATCTCCTCCTTTACATCCTGGGAGAAGAATTCAAGTCCACATACGGCAGTAGACACAATCTGGAGTTTGCCGTCCAGTCTACTTACTCTTATTTATCACTGATCTTTGTATGTTCGACCTGCAAACAAATTTGTACATTATAAATATCCATAATCCATTTTCCTTCCCTGAAATTTATATATCAGCTAATAAATGCACATTGTAACCCTTTTACAGAACAGCACCTGGACTGCAAGCCAACAGTGCCATTTCAGCAACATCCCATTTTTTTCTACAGAGCAGTACCTGTGCAATTAATTACATATAACAAAAGCAGAAATAAAATGTACTTACAGTCCTAAGACATAAGGCTTAAAAATTACAATCGAAACAAACATGGAGATCAACAGGCATGCCCAACATAATACATTTACAACCTTCATAAGGTTATTCAATAAAATAAATGTATAACTGTGAAGGAAAAAACCCTAAATTAGAAAAAAAATTATAAAAGCTAGAAATATGTCAAAAGAATGTGAGAGAAAAGATTAAAGCTTTAATAAAAAAAAAAATTTAGTTCACAGGGAACAATCTACTTCAAAACCAACCAACCTATTACTAAACATTAAGACCCATTTCTAGCAACACATTACGGTTGAAATTAAGGGACTGTTTATTATACAGGACAGATAAAAGTCACTACTAAAACAAAGAGTCACATGGGATATCTTAACTATTTACCAAAACCCACAACTGCCATCAATCACCACAAAACCCAATTTTCTTAAATTTATAGTTAGAAAACTGAGCAGTAGTTCTTAAATCTAGATGTAAACTAAAATCACTTGGGAAACTTAAAAATGCCTGGGCCTTCCTCCAAGCAATTTAAATCACAACCTCTGTGGGCATCAAGGTTGAGAACCACAGAAATAGCCATTCTTTTCCTACTAAGCTACAGCTGTCTTTCTAGGAAAAAAAAAATCTAATACTGACATGCTACACTTCCATTTAAAACACACCTACTGCAACCAAGAAAAAGTAGTCATCTATGTTTGCTTAGGATATACAACTTAAATGGGCACATTTTACCAATTCTTTTTACCCGTAAGTTCCAAAGCAAACTTCTGCAAGTCCTCAGTATTAAAATACTCAAAATACTTTTAAGTCCTTGATCTTTTTTATTGAATACATTTTTTAAAAGTTTGTTATTTTCTATTTTAATTTGTTACTGATTGAGAAATCAGCAACAGCAATTATATATTTTTAAAGAAAATCAGTATACTTGCCAACACATTTTCTTCACATATTTCATCATCAGGTAGGTTATTAACACTTTCTAATTTAAATGGCTAAAGCCCAGACATTTCTACAACTAGACGATCAAACTCTGATAATCTTTCTAAATCCAACCCATTCTGGCCACAACCCCTATTCTGACACCGCAACATTTACTTTATAGAGAATATGAACCTGGATGACAGTATGTGTCAATGATAAGAACTGCATTTCCTTTAGAGTCAATTCTATTATCAGAGGACCTGAGGAACAGCTGCTTAGTATCTGGATCACTTGTACGCTGAATTACAACTATAACACATTGATAAACTAACTACTTGTTCAGTCAGAGAGAAAGGGCATAAAGGGACAAAGCAAAAAAGAGAGCAGAGAGATGTATTCCTTGTGAAAGCATAAAACAATAAAGTGAAATGGACATATGTAGAAAAACTAAGGACTTTCTGCTTTGGACAATCAACACCACAAGCCATTAAAAATACTGTCGATCAGAGAAGAGATAAAAAGAAAGTGGACTATTTAAAAAATATATAGTGTGTATGTGTATATTTTCCAAAAGCAACTTAGAAAAATGAAAAACTTCCTTGTCAGTTCCAAATTCAACACAGTACAAAGCAAACTTTTATTACTACATTCATACAAGGATTAAGTGTCCTGAAGTCTACCCAGATACCTTAAAATGACCAAATATTAGTTTCCACAGGAGAACCATTTTAACTTCTGAATCCTAGTCAAAGGATAAAAGGGGGAAAAACTTCATCAAGTGCTTAGCACTGCCCTTCATTTCAAATGCCATTTTTGTTCCAAGGTGAATGTACATTAACACTGAACCATGATCCAGCGATAGTATTCTATTTGATTTAAGTAGTATCACTTAAAGAGCTTAATACAGGATAATGCTTTAACATCTTTCTTATCTGAGACAAATTTAAGTCTAGATCACATGACAATTAATGTACGTATGTTAAGAACTTACCAATCTGTCATTTTAGAGTCCATATAGTATACATAACAATATTTATAACCAGAAACTGCACTGACAAGTAGACACATTAGTTTCTTAAGCTCTACCTGAAAACATGCTGTTTTATTAAAACCTGAAAGACTTAAGTTTCACGTTATATGCTTTTACAGTCAGGTCTCATTGAAGCAGCATACAGATTTCCTTTCTTGCAGACAATATGCAGGAAGAACCCATGAAGAGCACACTGGCAATCTGACAAAGTGTACTACCTAGACTATAAATGAGTCATGAAATTCATCTGAAGAATTCCAAGGAGTTACCAAAGAAATTATGCAGTGGCCTTGATTTTTATTTTTCTTTACCTAGAGTTCTACAAATTCTAGTATTTATCAATTGATGTATCTTTTAAATAAACAGCACCAGTCTTGCCCATTGATACAATTAAAATTTGACTTTCTCAGTTCTTAGTTCACAAGTTTATTATGAAAAACACTGCAGTGCTCTTGTGCAGTAACATCGTCTTACAGGAGGGGGCAAAAAAAAACAGTTCTGTTCAAAACAACTCACCAGGTTCTGACAATAACAAAGAACAACATGAGGCTGAGATTTGAGAAGGGAAATAAAACTGAGTGCAGACAAATCATACAATTAAATTAAACGGTATCCCTGAAAATAAACAACGATTTCAAAACTCACAAGTAGAGGGGAGGCCTTGGTACTTATTTTTAAAAATGTTCATTAAGCTCCAATGATTGTTTGCTGCTATCCTTATCTACAGTCATGCTGAGTAAAGCTATAGCTAAATGGAAGTTAAATTGTATTCACGAGGTGTTAATGTTTACATCTTATTATCTGCAGTCTCTCAGAGAAAGCAAAAGTAACTATAAATAGTGCTATGCCAGAAACTGGTTTCTTGACCAACAATGTCGCTTCAGCATGCAATGAACTGGTTCATTCTAAAGTGGTCACGGCTGTTGATGACAAGAGGCTTTGTATTTTTATATGGCACATCTTTTGGTCCGTGTGAAAACAAGTTTTTTAAATGTTAACTATTCTCTGACACTTTGGAGTTACTGTTGCTCTTCCCATTTCCATTAGGTCAATATATGGTTCATGGCAATACTGTACAAGTTTAAAATTTCATTACAGGAAGTAGTCTGGGGTACGACGAGTAACATGTGGCTCGCCTCTACGAGGTGCTGGGTCAAACTGCAAGCTGAAAAACAAGACATATGTGTTATTTATACTCTAAGACACCAATGTACTGACAATCAAAATCAAGAACATTAGTCTTTCAAACTTTACACATTTTTTTCCTAATTTATGCTCATTTCAAGATTAACTAAATCCTAATTATAGCCTAATCATCCATTCATTTAATGATGAGTCATCTAGCTGCACAAAGAGCCAAGGCAACTTTAGCCAGAGAGAATATACTTTTACATACTGGGCTGCCTTCTAAGAGAATCTAGAAGACGGGCTCTACTAAATAAATAAAACATGGATTTAAAAGTTAAAAAATTCATATTAAAGTTTATATATGACAACTTTCTACTGATGTTATTTCAAAAATACCACAGATCTGTTTCAAAGGAAATTTAAAAATTAAACTGGAATGGATTTAGCATGAGCTCCTGAACTCCACTGAAACTATATATTCAATTAAGGGCAAACAACTACTCAGGTGTAGATACTCACAAAGAGTATTTTAGAGTATCATCAAGTTCCATGATTGCAGCTTGGTTACCACAACGATAACAATAGTTCGGAGCACTGAAAATTGTTACTACGTTCCGGTCATGGCACCAGTTATATCCCTACAAAAAAAAGAAAAAAGATAAAAACATATTTTACTTCCTTATTTAAATAATTAAACGAGACTCCACTCAAGAGAGAACAAAAGATCTCTTTCCCACAATAGGCTTATAAAATAGCAATCTCTGGTTCTGCGTAATTTAATCATTTTCTGTATTCTACACAACTTTAAAAATATACATGTGTTGTATTTTTTCTCAAATTACAAACTGATTTATATAAAAAGTAAAGGCCTAAAAAAAATAGCACGGATCACCAAAGAATAAACTGCTTCTTAAATATGTGGCCTTCTATAAACAGCAGTGTCTCATCAGCTTTGTTACTGCAGTGGCCCCAAATATGATCCAAGAATGAGTATATGGCCATTCCTTGTAGAGACAGACAAATACTCTTAGGAGACCACAGCCTTCTTCTCTCCTCAGTCATTAGAGGAGGGATGCCTCTAGGATTTTCAGCCTTATCCCCTCAAAGTTTGAGTGCATGAGTTACTTCTTAAGTATTGTTCACAAATTTCTTTCCCTATCTTTAGCAAAGTCAGACTTTATTGATAATAACCACAGAATTCTATTAGTATTCATCTAAACAGGACCCTAATTTTAGAAGTATGCTAATTAAATCAATGCTCTATGTTAAGAATTGAACCATTTCCCCTTTAAGTTTCTTCTTTCAAATCACCTACAATGCTACTATCTAAAAGACCACTTAGAATATTTTGGTTTATTTCGTCCCAATCTCTCCTCCACACACACGCATTAAATATATGAAATAACAAAATTGAGATAATCAACTATTACATTCCCCTCTTTCCTGCTCCCTGAATCTTACTTTCCCACTCTTGAATCCTAAGCACTATCCAGTCAGTAAGAATCTCTGTCAAATTTATGGTGACAAAGGGAGACTAGACTTTGGGTGGTGAGCACACAATACAATATACAGATGATGTACACTTGAATCTTTTATATCAGTAACCAGTGTCACCCCAATAAACAATTTTTTAAAAATCTGACTACATGTTAACTATGAATTTCATTGTGATCAAAAGATTGAGATTTTAATTCTAGCGTGCACCTATGAAAAGACTCAGGCTATAATGGCAAACACTGGAAGGAATACATGAAATGTACTAATATCATTAATTTAAAACTCCTAATCAAAGAACAGAACATACCTCCATCACCAGCTGGTGAGCTCTAGACACCAATGTGAGGCCATTGGCATGATTAAATGTCTCAGAAATATCTTGTCCAAAGGTGTAACCAGCTCCTCGAGGAGATATACCCCAACCACCACGGTCATCTGGATCTGACCACAGCAAGTCACACATTGGACCCTAAAAAAGCAAGTTAAATTTTAAACTGCCTCTTGCAAAGATAGTTAATACATGATGAGTAATTCATCAGAAGTAGCACCCTACTGTCACACTTTTTTAGTGGTACTTGCTGAAAACAGTAAAAGGTTTTGAAGTTAAAGTCAAATATCTGTGTAAAATAAATAAGTAACTATTTATTTTACACAGATGTCTTTAAGAGGAACATCAATTAGTCCCAATAGCAATGAGCCATAACTAATTGGCCTACAGTATGCAAGTGTCACTGTTAGGCAACACAGTCTAGTAATTAAGATAGAGGCTCTGAAAACATCCTATGTCCTAAGCCCAGTCCCACAACTGCTGTAATCTTGGCACGTTCCTTAATGCTAATTTTTTCTGAAGAATAGGGTCGATGAGAGTGCTCATACTACATGGGGTCCTTTTTGAGAATTAAACGAGAATACATACGATGAACTAAACTACAGTTATCGATTTCTCCTCTAAAAAGTTCTCTGAAAATATTTTATTACTAAATGAAAGTCAATACCTCATGGGGAACTTCTTGTAGGCGATCAAGCGCTCTGATGTGATCCAGTGTATCTATGGATGGTGAGAGGCCACCATGTAGACAGAAGATCTGAAAAGAGTGGTTTATAATATTAATCTCGTCTAAAAGAAACTTCTAACATTCTGGACTAAGCTGCAGGCAGCAGTCCACATTGGCCCCACTGGTATTTGTTTTCTGCTACAAACCAGGCTCGTTTCTGCAGGGTCTATCTTTCTTCCAGCCCACTCTATACTACTAAATATACTCCTATTCTTCCTGATAAACCACCGCTACTACAGACTCCACTTCAATCGGCTCCTCCAAGACAATGTTTCTCTGACCTCACCCTCACTCTAGTCTATTATCTTCCTTCTCAGAGACTTTTCTTGCAATTTCTTCTGCATACTCCTCTACCTGGACCTTAATTACATCTCTCAAATGTGTCCAGAAACAGTCTGAGACCATGGATGGGCTACAGCTTCCATCCCTCTTGTTCCAACAGAGTTCAGGGCCTGATACAAAGAAGTCACTTCAAAAAGGCCCAAAAGAGATGTGAATGTGGAAAAATGAGTTACTGGCACTAAAGTGTTAACAAAGCAGAAAACTGAAAATAATCAGCAATGTAGGTTTTAAGAGGATCTACATACCTGCCCATCCACCAAAGCAGTGAGAGGAAGATAATCAAAAAGATCTGTAAAATATTTCCAAACATTTGCATTTCCGTATTTCCTTAAGCACTCATCATAGAAACCATATACTTGTGTAATCTGTCTGCTCTCATGATTTCCTCGGAGAATGGTGATACGTTCACGGTAACGAACCTAAAACAGCAAAATGGAAAACATGAAATGCTGGCTCCATCAAAAACCAAATGACAATTCAGCAAGCTTTCTACAGGGAAATCCAGAGGGCCAATTTTGTTGAAAACACTTCCCATGCCCCGCATCACAGCAAACTGAAACTACCTATCTACAGACATTTGTCCATGGGGTATGTCAACTCCATCTCAACCGAAACTCCCGCTACCACCACCTTTACAAGCATAATTATCAGCTATAAAACTCCATGATTTTTTTTCAGTAATTTTTAGTAAATTTAGTTATGCAACAACCATCACAATCCAGTTTTAGAACTTTTCCATTACCTCTAAAAGATCTCTCATGCCTCTTTGCAGTCACTCCTGACTCCCACTCCCAGCGACCACTGATTTACTATTAAGATTTGCTTTTCCTATAAATTTCATATAACTGGAATCATACATTATATAGTCTCTTGCATCTGGCTTCTTTTAATTCACAGAGTATTGTTGAGGCTCACCTGTATATAGATCAGTGGTGCGTTCCTATTTATTGCTACAAAGTATGCCATGTTTTGTTTATTTACTAGTAGGAAGATCTGAATTGTTTGCAGTTAGGGGCTATTATAAATAATGCTAGTATGACCATTTATGTGGAAGTTTTAATATGAACAAATGCTTTCATTTCTCTTGGGTTGATTCCTAAGTTGAGTATAATTGCTGGGTCATATGGTAGGAATATGTTTAACTTTTTGAGAAACTGCCAAACTGTTTTTTCAAAGTGGCTGGAACGTTTTACATTCCCACCATCACCGTATGAAGGTTCTAATAGCTCCCCAAATTCACTGACACTTGGTATTATCAGTCATATTGATGACAGCCATTCTAATGGCTGTGATTATTACTTTAATTTGCATTTCCCCGATGATTAATGATTTTGAGCATCTTTTTATATGCTGATTGACCATTTATATCTCTTTTTGGGTGAAATATCCAAATATTTTGTCCATTTTAAAACTATCATCTTACATATTTTAATAAATTTTTTAAATGTATGAATACAAATATTTTCTTAGTATCTTCAACAAAAAAATCTTAATTCTGATGAAATTCAATTTATTAATTTTTTAATGGATTGTGCTTTTGGTATCCTATCTAAGATATCTCTGCCTAACCCAAGGTTACAAAGATTTTCTCCTGTTTTATTCTAGAAGTTTCACAGCTTTAAATCTCATATTTAGGTCTATGATTTAATCCGTATGTATGGTATAAAGTCCATTTTTTGCTAAATAGATATCCAACTGTTTCAGCGCTATTTGTGGAAGTTCCCCCCCAACTCCAACTAGGGTTGCCACAACAAAGTACCATACAGATTGGGTGGCTTAAATAGCAGAAATTTATTTCCTCACAGATCTAGAGGCTAGAAGTCCAAGATCAAGATGTAAGCAGGGTTGCTTTCTTCTGAAGCTTCTCTCTTTGGATAGTAAATGTCCATCTTCTCCACAAGTCTTCTATGATCTTCCTTCTGTATCTGTGTCCTAATCCCCAGCCATATTGGATTAGGACTCCCCTATAAGATCTCATTTTAACTTTAATTACCTCTTTAAAGGCCCTTTCTCCAAATACACTCACATTCTGAGATATTGGGAGTTAGAACTTCAACATATAAAATTTGGGTGCGTGAGTGTGGCGCAATTCAGCCCATAACACCTTCAAACATGAATTCTTAAAGGTAACATATTCATTCTTTCTCTGAGCAGTGGAATTCAACCTGGGCTTTAAGTACAGGTTAGCTTGCAAAGATGCCTTCATAATATCCAGAGAAACTTTCCATCATTTAATCTAACTCCTTCATTTTATAGATACAGAACACAGCGATCTCCAAAATGTTTTACATTTTATATGGTTCAGATAGCTTCACGAACACACACATTTTATTAATTGCCTAAAATTCAGCTTCTGCCAAAAACCACATCTCACTGCTTCTCTAATATTAGAAGTCTCTGGCAGCCATTTCATCATTCTGCATATTAAAAAAAACTTCTCCCCAAAAGGTAAAGTCAAAATTTCTTTTACAGGAAAGGAAGAAGGCTACCATCCTAAAAGCTCCTTACCATTTCGTTTAACCTTCAGATCTTTGTATATTTCTCAAAACTGTAACTAATGTAAAGCAACTTGCTTTAATTATCATTTCTATTGTTTTAGATCGTCATGTCATGTTAATGGCTGCAAACTAGTCCACTGAGATTAATCATAAATTAGAAATTCACTTACTGTTGAATATGTAGGTCAATTATTTTTCTGACATTAAAAATAATGCTGCAATTTATGTTTTCATATAAAGCTTTTTTCCTCTTGTATTTAATTTTTTAAATTATAGGATTGCTGTGTCAAAGACAAACATTTTGACATCTGATGTTTTGTTCCTTTAAAATATTTCAAAAGTATCTAGAAAAGTAATTATATTACTTCTCCATACTCCAACTTATTGAACCAAAATTTCTATTTGACAAGCCCTTTAACATTTTTTCAAATAATCTGACTTGAAGTATTCTCTTTCTGACAGAATACCTTTTCTTTTTGTTCTGTACCATCCCCTTACTCAGAATGAAGACAGACCTATGATTTACTTATAAATCCCAAACCTTAATACTTGCATCCCTAAATGTGGAGTTTTATTTCTAAAGCCTAACATTCAGATGGAGAAAATCACAAATCACTGGAAGAAAAAAAAAAAATACAAGAAGACTGTTTGACCAGTATAAAATGCCCAAACAAGATGAAATTACCTTAAGAGCTACAAGCAGAGTAACTGTTTCAACAGAATAATATCCTCTGTCAACATAATCTCCCATAAACAAGTAATTTGTATCTGGTGATTTGCCACCAATTCTAAACAGTTCCATGAGATCATGAAATTGCCCATGCACATCTCCACAGACAGTGACTGGACATCGAACCTCTTGCACGTTGGATTCTTTTGTCAGGATTTCTTTAGCCTACAGATGGAGGAAAAAATAAATCAATACATTAGGCATTAAACAACATTAACAAAGATATGTTTATTTACACTTAATGTACTTAGAGGGCAGGCTCAGTATAAGATAAAATTACCAGCAATTATGCCCATTAAAATAAGAGGGCAAGATATGGCTGGAATTCTATTCCACTATGTCTCCCAATACCCAGAAAAAAAAAATGTTAAGAGATGCATAGCCCCGTTACTCTCCTAAGTACCAGGAATTTTTAGGCCTATCGGTAGCCATCTAAGCAAGTACTAAAGAGATTATTATCAGCTGTCATATAAGATAATGAAATGGAGCAGACATTCAGGTACCTAGGTTCTTAGCTTTAGACTTCTAACTATAATGCTGGCACTCCACAATTTCAGGCTATGAGGAAAGGTTTCTTAGTCCTGCTTGATTTTAATTTTTGGGACACATTAAAATTTTACCTGTATGTTAATGTATTTTTTACACTTTATACCGGAATATAAACTTCTTGTTTTACAATTGTGACTATTCAATATATAGTTTTCATGCTTTTAGAAAATTGTTTGACAGCATATGCACTTCCCCACATTATCACAAATTACTTTAAAAGGTAACATAACATTACTTTTAAAGGTAATATAACATTTCACTCAGTACTCCTTCCTTCACTCAACACACATTTTTTGATTATTTACTGTATGCCTGAAATTAAAAGAGCACCGGGAGACAATCACTCATTTGCTGAACTACCCAAGTGATACTATGTGCCAGGTCACTGGAGGTATGGTAAACAACAAGATAGGTGATTCCCATTGTGGGGTGGGGAGAGGGGAAGGCCCACAAAGAAGTAACCAAGTAACAAAGTACAGACTGTTAAATGCCAAAAAGGGAGAGAGTAACTGGTGGAGATCACTTTAAATAAGTTATCAAAACAAACAAGAGAGCCCATAAGAACACACAGTACAGCAGGAGAGGCAGACAATAAAAAATGATTATTATAAAAGAAAGGGCCAAGTGGTGAGACATGTTAGAGTTAAGTAGCAGTATTCCAGGATCACAATCCCTGGGACAACTAGGAAAACTGCCTGAGGTACAAAGAATGGGATGAGTTAAGTTACAGGAAGAGGATGGAAGTAGGAAATGGGACAAGGTCCAATAAAGGCAGATGCAATCATGTATATAAAGGCCCAATAGTTAAAGAGGAAAAGGTTAATATGGCTGAAGCATAACATGAAAGAGTAGAGAAGAGGGTGGACTGGGGTAGGGGTAGGGTGACTGACTGCCCTGGTTTTAGCACTCAAAGTCCCGCATCCCAAGAAATGCCCAAACAAATTATGACAGCTGGTCACCCCAGGCAGGAAATGTAGGGAAAGAATGGAACATGAATATAGACTGAAGAAGTCTAACCAAAGTGGTATTAGAACAAAGATCCACTGGCAGGAAATTTAATGAGTGAATTTAGAATTTTGGAGGTAGAGCTATGGATGTGGACATCTAAGATAGATTAGAACTTAAAGGCTGCTAATATTCAGGGGCCAATCCACAGAAGTCTTGCCTAGTCCCTTTTCAAAATGTATCTCAAATCCATCTGCTTCTATTTTTTTTTGCCACTACCCTGTTCCAAGCCACTTCCACACTGAACTCCCTGTTCCATTTTCCTGCTTCCAATCTATTTTCCATGCAGCGAAGTAAGAGCTTAAAAAATGTTCACCAGATTCATTTTACTCACAGATGTGTACACAGCACCTTGCTAGAACAAAGCATGAGATGTAAAAGACACTTAATATGTAAATAGGTAAAAGCAGTAAGAAAAGATGTCCAGGTATCTAGGTAGAGGACAGAAGCCTGAAAAACACAGGGAATTTTATCCTTGCATAGAGGGAGGCAGCATCCACCCATCAGGGAGGGGTATTAGAGAAGCTACATGACTTCCTCAGGGAGAGCCTGATTTCAGTTTTAAGCCATTAAGGTAAAAGAAATTTGTTCTGTGAATGGGTTAAAGGTATTTACTTCATATAGTCAACCAACATTTATCGAGTACCTCTTCTGTGTGCAACCAGTATTATGAAATAGTGTTCTAAAATGTACAGTGGTAGGCTAAGGGAAGTCAAAACGCTGCAACATGGGGGTGAAATTATCAGAGAACTGTTGCTAATGAGCCTTTGCTCCTTACATTTTCAGTGACAACCAAGTATGACAAAGACTGGTTTTAAGGCAGTGGTATGCAACCTTCACCACACATTAAAAATCACTTGGGAAGCTCTTTTAGAAAATATAGAAGCCCAAGCTACTTTTCTCCCAATTAAGAATCTCCAGGGGTGGAATCCAAGCATCAATAATTTTTTAAGTGTCCCCTCCCCACCCCACATTGGTGCTTTCAGGTGCAGCCAATTTAAGAACCACTCTTTTCAAGTCTCCAAACATTCTGGGGAGCCTATTTCAGTACACTCATCAATCACTGATATCCAAAATTAATTATTTAACATTTTGAAATGTCTCAAAAAAAGAAAAAAAGATATTTCTTAAATACACATACCTATGTCTCTAATGTAATTCTAACCTCTTCTTCTGATTTATTATTACTAAAAAGCAGAAGTTTACTAGGCATATTCTATTACTAACTCTGTTTGGCATTAATACCATGGCTAGTGTTTTTAGCATCTAGTGCTTCTAAACTTCTAAACCTGGGAAAGCCAAAGCTTGCTCTTTCCTTCCTACCAAATTCAGACCAGAATAATAATTAAATCCTGGAGAAAACAGTAGTATGTATCAGATGCAATTAAGTACATTTTAACAACAAAGATTAAAGCTTACAAAGATCAATTTTAAGTATGCTTTTTGGTGGGTTTTTTTTTTTTTTTTTTTGTCTCAACTATACCGAAATATATTATCACATAACATCAGAACAATAAAGGCTGCAGATGTCCTTGCTAAATATTTTACAATCAGGAAAATTAATCATAGAAAAAGGGAGGCGAGAAGCTGTGCTATCACAAAAAGTCAGGCATTTTTTAAGTCCCAGAAGTACCCAAAGAACCCTGAAATGGGTCACCTAATAGGACATCTAATGAGTCACCTTTAGAGCCTGCAGGCATTCATCAACTTATCTGTTCCAAAGGTAGCTATACAACTTCGACTTTCTAGTTTAACACTCAAAGCAAATGGTAGAACCAGACTTTCAAGGTAACTTAATTAAGATTAGAGATTTTATAAAAAAAATTTTAATAACTACCTTTTCACTCTGGTATTGTTATAATTTAAAGCCTCATGTCACCTGAATTATGCACAGAAGCAAAAGCAAAACACACACATACCAATTTTTCTTGTTTCCCCTAAAACATTTTCCAGGCCTTCAAATGTCTCAGCTAACAAATAATTAATTTAAAAAAAAAAAATTAAGATCAAGTTTTTAAAAAGTGTGTAATCACCATACTGATTTTTTATCTACTGGCACACTACTGAAATTCAGTCAAATGGTAAAGAAGGAAATGATTACATTCAAGGGAAAAAATTCATATAAAACTTCCTAGAACAAGATTAAAACACAAACAGGCTATTCCATTAATAAGAGCTTATCATAAGTAACTACAGGAAGTTAAAATTTTATACATCCTAAAATCCAAACAATTTGGAGTCACTTTAAGGAAAGCAATCTTCAGGAACATTAATTTATATTCAACGTCCTCTCGGCATTCTGAGTTTGGATTCAGAAATCTCACAACTTTATTTTTCAACCTACTATAAAACAATCAGGTATAAAAGATAAATGACCTATACAGATTTGTCTGACATTCTTAGATACAAGCCAACCCTAACCACGATAATATGAAATTACAAACAAAGCAGACTTAAATTAGACCTCACATATCATCCGAGCCTAGATTTTTTCATAGAATAAAAAAACATAAACCAACAAGATTCACCACTTACAAAAATTTCATTTCCTTAAGGGCTCACAATAGCGATATCCTTTTTATTTAACCTATATCATAGAAAAAGACATGCAATACACTTATGCATTTTTATTAAATCAAGAAAACTTTTAAAAAGACAAAATGATTACAACTACGGTAAAATTATTTGTATAAAGACTGAAAAACATTAAAATGTTTATGGCTATGTTTTAATCCTACCACATCAACAGAAAGTACTCTTCATATATTCCAGTTTTTACCTCTACACAGACCTCGTTTCATTTTGTGTCCTAACATTTCATATTTACTAATCCAATTTCCTACAGCATTATAATGATCATTTTAATATGCCATATAATATCCTCCTGAACAGATCCTCAGAAAATTTTCACCTGTGGGATTACAGAGCAATCCCACACGTACTATAAAACTACACTATGCTTTTTAAGTTAGTGGTGGAATGTGGAAGAACTACTGCCTCCGAAGCAGTAAACCAGCACGTTTATCTGCTTTGTCCTTAGTTCCACCACTCCAAACCCACCTGCCAAGGACCCTGAACGTGGGGCAAAGCAAGACCTTCCAGCTGGATCCACCCCCAATTTGGATTGGCACCTCTAACAACCCTGGGCAGTGTCTTATCTTAAGCAACTGCCTTAAGCGGTCAATGGGCTGCCTGTCTGACCACTTCTGCAATGAACTTGCTGCACCTCTTGGTGGACTACCTGGGTATGGTTTAAGAATTGAAGAGCTAAGTGCCACCAACAGTAGCAGCAACAGAATGGAGGTCAAAACAAAGTGAGACCTGCCAAAAAGACATCCCCAGCTTGGGGAGTGAGTTCAGAGAGTGGAACAAGTAGCCAATTCACTGCCCCCACTAGCACCTTAGTCCCAGCCATTTCCAGCAGCAGTGCTCCTTTGTCTTTCTGGAGTCCAACTTCCATCTCCCACTGTCATCCCTTGTCCACCTCCTCTTCCTGCATGCAGAGATCTGATCCCATTATCTATACTCAGGCTTCAGGTCAGGGATATGCTGGCTCAACTTCCTACTTTAGGAGCATGGATTGTGGATCTTATTTGATCCCTATGCATCATCAGCTTTCTGGACTAGAGGCCACACTCAGCTCCAAGGGTACCATTGAGGTCACCAGCCATCTCAATCAGTCCCCGGCTTCTCTTTCCATCCAGGGATACTGAGCTTCGAGCTTGGGTTTTAACTCAACCATTGATTGAATTATAAGGACCAAACTGGCTCCTGGAAGCTTAACTTTAATGCTGACTTCTTGGACCATAAAGATTAGACATTCTCGTGGAAATTCCAGGTTTTGTGAAGACCTGTAGAACCTCTTTTTGTGAGTGATTTAAAAATATACTGAACTAAAACATTCCAGTTTTAGCCAGGCATTGGTTAAGAGTCAGATAGGATGATGCTCAGACTCATCTTCTGATCAATTTTCTGGAAGGCAGGGAAGGGAAAGTGAAGATTCTTAGAGGGGCCCACCAACCAGTAACCGGAAATGGACAAATCAGCCTACTGAAGATCCTGTTATAGTTTTAGACCATTGGTTTTCCTGATTCGCAAAGTGATCAAAAGCATTCTAGTCCTGTGCAACCCAAACACCACCGAAAATAAACAAAACTAAATTGTGAGGTAAAGGAACGAACACCTTCATAAATTGTGAGGTAAAGGAACGAACACCTTCATAAACAGAGGTGTTCCAATGTTTTAGCCAATCCTTGGTTGAATCTTAAGAATGGGCAGTGTCTCAAGCTCACTCATGTTTCATGACCAACTGTTAGCTGGCATTGAACAACTTTTCAGGGCTGGGTGAATTGCGCAACCGATTGTCCTATATGCACTACTTTATTTAAAAAATCATGTCTATAAGGAGTCAATATGTAGTTTAAGACACAATCAGTGCTACATCGGTGGTTTTTAATCTGTGCTATACTTTAAAACTATGACCTCCTGTTATTGTACGTAACCCTGAACTCCATCTCTGCAGGGATTCTTCTGTGATTAAACAAGCTATAATTATAAGGAAAATTCAGAGCAACCAACACTTATCAAAAAAGACTACCTTTGGCTGCAGGTAAACCTGCACTGAAACTTTTACAACAAAAATGTCTCTGAACAAGGAGAGTGACAGAAGAGAAACAAAAGGACACTAATTCATCTGTAATTTACTGCTGGTAAGCCTAGCAGTAAAGAAACATTGGTCAATTCCTCTGACTGATGAATTTATAAACTGAGATGGTTGTTTATGCTTGCAGATGTTAACTGGAAAAGTTATGTATGCATAAAGCTTTTCTTTCTGGATTTGGCAGATATGTATAATCACATTAAAATGGTTCTAACACACACACACAAACACTGGATTACACCCAATTTGTTATGCAACAACAAAAGGAAGAATGTACTTATTTCTCAGCTACTTCAGATACAAAATGTTATCTCCTGATTTAAGTGGCACTTTTCATTTCAGAGTTCAAACTTTATTCCATGTTTATTTACTACCAGTTCTTTCTGCTCTTGTACAAATTGTCCACACATGTTCTTTGAGTATTCAGAGAGTTGGATGGTGTTCTTATGTATTTTTCTATTAAAAACCTGATGATTATTAATTCTAATGTTCACTGGAACGCTAGTTCAGATAAATTCAACATTTCATACCCTAATCATAGTTAAGTACATCTTCGACCAATGTAGCCATAAAGACATAAGTTGGGAAAAATGCAACTTCTGAATTTTACTTTTCAGTTTAAACAGAACAAAATAATTAAATTTGAAAGCAGGAACACATTTTTTCAATATCCTAAGAACTTCATTTTGCTTAATACTGCTTTTAGAAAAACGTAGGTTTCTTTGATTTTCATAACTACAAAAAAATTACGGTCCATGATAAATTAGAGTATATGGTTAGATTTTTATTTTGGTGTGATACGTAAGTAGGACATATTACTAGCCCTGGAAGCAAATGAATCTTCAGTTAATTATCTTTAATTATCAAACCTTTCTTCATATTACTTGTCTTTCATTAATTATACTTAACAGATACCTCTAATATTTTTATGGAACAGTTTGGTCTTCTTTGTTAAAATCAAATAATTATCTTCACCTCTGACCAAAATGAATGATCATTTTCCAAAAAGTCATATGCCTCATATGGAAAAGACTGGCCTCAATCTTTACTAATCAACCTACACATGTGCATGACTTACACATTCTCAAACATTCCTGCACATGGGGGAAAAAAGTTAATCCACTAAACTAATGTTGCTACATACACAGCTGCTTAAAAATTCTCACAACAATCATCATGAACTAGATTTAACCATTCCTGATCTGTTTCCTCTCTCATCTGTAAAAGGTGAGTTGGCCTACGAAGTCTTTAAAGTTCCTTCCGACACTAAAATTGTACTCTCTCCTAAAGTACTTAAGTCTTTTTATAAAAAGTCAGAGCTACCCAAAAAAATAGGTGGACATCTCTGTTAGTTTACAGACAATGGGGACAGAGAAATAAAATGTACTTGATCACCGCTAGAACAAATGTTCTAAAACTTTTCTTATCTAGAGTTTACAAGTTCAACCTTCTGACTAATCTGAAACCATATTAGAGCAAAAAATAAGCTAACAAATCCCTATGATGTTATTTAGACAAAGCTAAATACTGAAAACTAATAATGCATATAATGAGGGCTTAATAAATTCTGGTTGACTTTCAAAAACAAATGTATGGTGTCACATAGCTAATAGCATCAATGACATTCTATAACCTTTGTCAACTACACTTTGTATATGACTTTAGCTAGATAAACAAACTGTTTCCCAGGGGCACTCCAGAACAAAGGTTCTCAACCTTCTTTCAGGAACCTCAACAACAGAAGGGTGAAAATTCCAATCTATAGTAGTAACTAAATGACTAAGGCAGAGGTGGTGACAGGGAGTGCCATAGTGACAGGCCAACTGGTCAGGTACAGTTTAGATACCACATGTGTCATTGCCTTATTCATCCATTCCAAACCAATACATAAGTAGGCAACAGTAACTTTGTACTGTGAAGAAATTAAACAGTTAACCCCAGATTGATCCTTTACAATTCTTTCAGACCCCAGCCATTTATTGACAGCCAGACCTCTATTTCAGCCTATTCTACCACTTCTGCTCCAGACGCTGAAAGAAAAGCTATTTAAAACAATGAAAAAGCAAATCTTTCCCCTTCCTAGTTCTAGTGCAATTCAGATCTCACTCTAACAGAACAGTACGGGCTGAGAATTTTTTAAAACAAGGATGGTAATGAGAAATGAAGAAAGAAAAAAAGTGGAAATAAGAGGAACAGATCGAAGGAGAAAGGAAAGAGTCAAAAAGGGGTGGCTGGGGTAGGTGTGGGGTTCCTGCCACACATGACTTTTCCTTTCTCTCCTCAGCACCCTCAAAAAAGACCCGTGCCTATCATTACTTCAACCCAAACCCAACATCTCCTGGTTTTCCTCTAAACTAAATAAAGACAAATACTCCACAGGTAACTGACAAACATAACTTACAATAAGATAAGGAAATATTTGCTGTCATAAAAAAGGGGAAACACCAGACTGGTGATGCAAATGTTATCTCATACATTACTGCAGTCCCCACCATTCCTTTTACAGTATGAGTTTCACCTTAGCCGTACTACCAATATTTGCAGACACAACTCTTGACTCTGAGAAAACAAAGGGAGAGTTGGGGGACCTGTGTATCTGAATAGGACTGTTTGCCTTTTCAGTGTTTCCTCATTAAGTCAACTCAAAACTAACTGTATTACTGCTTCATGCCTGGAAAATCATGAAACACAGGGACAAACAGCCTTGACTGTAGAAACTATGAGGATAAAAAGAAAGGCATTTTACAAGCTGTAATAAACAATATTAATGTCAGTTATGCTTTATTGGAATGTAGTCTGTGGATCACAATTTATGCTGAGAAGACAGAAAATAAATTGGAGGTTTCACCTCATTAACCTTATTTGAGGGGTAAATGCAGTTAGTCACATCCAAAAGTGAACAATAATTATTGTTTCCTCCTCCAAGACAAAGTCAAACGACAGTATGGGGCAGGAATAGGGAGCTTTCAAGCAATCAAAATGAAAGTTAATTTAAGAGCTGTTGATTCTATAATTCATTTTGGCCCCAATTCACCTGCATCTTTCATTATTAACACTACCTCAGAAAGGAGGAGGGCTGTGAAGCATGACTAGAACATAAGTCTTAGTAGAATCCATAAGCCTAAGCAATCTCAATTTAGCCCTTGCAGTCAATAACTTTACCTTTCTGAGCCTCTGGTTTCTATCTGTAATTGAGGACAATAATTGTCTCAAACTCAAGAGACTGCTCATGTGAAAGTATGATGAAAACAATATTCTGTACCATGCTTCCATGCCAACTGTTTGTTCTCAATATTCAAATTGCTTTTATGGAAATGAACCAAACATTTTAATTTAAACACACACAGACACGCAAAAATATATCACCCACTTCATAAAGGAATTTATCCTTGTTCAAATATTTTGCAGCTCATTCGATTAGAAGGGGGGATTTGCTTTTTTCATACCCATTAATAAATGTTAAAACTAACTGAAGACTTAATGACTGACTGCATTTTATTTATAGTGCTTGTAGAGCAATGGAAAATAGCATACCTAGTTAAAGAACTCCTTTGGAGGAAAAAAAAAACAAAAACAAAACAAAAAAAACCCTGGCTATCAAACAACATTCTCCACAAGTTTGGTAAGACCTGAAAGCACAAAGCCAAAAATCATATCTAAATTAAACCACTGCTAAAGTCACATAATAAAAGACTGTTTACTCTAGTTAACTGGAAGGCAAGTTGACACTAATATTTTCTTCCAGTCTGGAGATGGAAACATACTAGTCCAGTCATACAGCTGTAGTGATGTTATTGACTATAGAACTGTACCTTAGACAAAACTGCATTCGCTTGCCACTAATTTTTAAACAATCAACAAATTATGATCCCCAAAATGACAAGGTACACTAGACACACTCAACAACCTTGGCTTTGATATAAACCTTAATCACATCTTGGCGGGGGGGAGGATTGACTAGTTAACAACAAAAACACATTCACTCTTGTCTATAAATACACATTTGGGTTCTCTGCATGTTGAACATCTACCACTATTAATTGCTGATGGGATACCATACTAATGGCCTCTGCCATTTTTAATCATATTAACCTCTTACGGTATACTTCCATCTTTACAACTTTAAATATTTCATTCAGATCAGGCATTTTCAGGTGTATAGAAGCATTAAAATTATCATTCCTTCTCCTAATCAAAATTATCAGCTATTACCAAATAGCTATTTCCAATGTCTTTTCCTTAAAAAAAAAAAAAAAAAAAAAACTATTGTACTAATGAAAAAAATTCCCTCAAGAGTTTCAAAATATGTGGCTTTCATCAAATGTGTTATTGGCCATACAAATATTAATACAGTAAAAAGAGAACTTTTGTTTTATTAGAAAGACCTGTACAAAATAATTTCAAGTCATGTATCCTAACTCATCCCATATACCTAAAAAACTGTCTTCAAATTATTTAGTTTGGAAGGTTAATAATATAATACCAAAAATTGAAATAAAAAAAGTTAAGACAATATGAGAGCTGTGTGTTACTCCCCAAAAGGATCCATTTCTTGGACACCTAACTTCAAATATTATTTCCATCATTTTGGCTCTAAGAACTAAAATCTGGACATGCTGGGTTAGCAATGGAGATCTAAGCGTAACCTGATTAATTTCACTATGTTTTAGTTTTATAAAGACGTGGAAAACAACAAACATTTACCACCCCATTTTAGCATCCAGTATTATCTTCCAAAGTCTCCAACATAAACCCTCTACTTTCTTGGTCCAGCTACTACTGATTTCCAAATAGATTCAGGCTTCCTAGAAATAAACATGATTATTCTGCATTGCTTTCTGTCCTTCTCATAAGAATAAGCAATCTTGCATATGCAATAGGAATTCGGTATTTAAACACAAAGTACTAATTAAAAATGGAACTGTATCATCTCAGATTAGAACAGACCCTGGAACATGTTTTATCTCTAGATTATAGACAAAAAATGTTGACCAAATGAAGTGGTTGCCTCAAGATCAATCACGATTACTCTGTGGCACAAAGAGAACTAGTGTCCAGGTCTAACTCCAAGTCCAGTGGTCTTCTAATTACATCGTTACCTTTCTTCCAATATTTTCTATACAAATGACGAGTTGTCTACCCAACTACTGGCTCATAGTCTTTATGTAAAGTACTAAATTCTAAAAGGTTTTAAAATCATCACTTACAGTACATAGAAATTAAGACTTGATGATATACATTAAACAATTGTTAAAAAGCATATTTCTAAACCTTTAAAACAAATACCATCCTCATTTGATGCAAAAGAATTGAGGGTCAAGAAGCAACAAAAGACTCAATACATTGCAACCATTAAAATGCAGTTCCAACAGATGATGTACCACCTCATCAACTAGGAGAGATGAGTTTTGTTCAGGTTCCAGATAAATAAATCTGAATTTGATTCACTTAAACTGCAATTTACAGCAGAGTTTCTGAGAAAGCCTGTTTTAGGAGCATATACACCAAACTCATGAATCTAATTATCACATCAAACCACAAACGAGTCAGCATACTTGCTCTCTAATAACTTCACTAATACAAAATGCTAATGACATTCCATGATTCCGTAATAAATGAAATGCTGCAAAGTTAATTTTGAAAAGGAAGTTAATATAGGCTACAAGATTCCACTCTCAAGAAGTTGAAATAAAATATTTAAACACCAAGCACAATGTCTGGAATACAATAAAGGCTCAATCAACAGCTATTATCAGTACTACTACTACTACTACTTAAAGCCACAAAAATACAAGCAAGTAACTTTCCAAAAAAAGAGGATACAAAATTTGCTCCTTTTGCTGTTGTTCATTTTAAAAATAAATGGCAAAATGCCAAATACATTAAGCTTAGAGAAGGGTTTTACACCACCCAACTTGTCAGCATATAAATCACAGATTCAACTGACACTTGATTTTGAATCTCGAAACTCCTTATGTAGTATGACTCACCAAATTCTCCATTTCTCCCAACTATGAAAAATAAGTCATACTCCTCCCTATAACTACCACCGTGACCTTCATAGAAATTAGATTAATGATTTTTAAATCCTTAAAAAATACGCTTTAAAAAAAAGTCTCTGAAAAAAATTGCTCGGTTTTAGCACAAACCACCCACGATAGAACTAACTAAAGCTGTGTGACCTTTGGATAGGTCCTGGGATCTGGCCTACAAGCTTGCCTTTTGGGGGATCCTCTGGACACCTTTGGAGCAAAGAATTAGTCCTGAGTACAAGTAAAAAGCCTCTTGGCCACCTCACAGTAGAGTTCTAGGCCGTATTCTCAGGCCTTAGAACCTAAGTCCTCTTATCTTACCAGGATCTCAAAACCGTCTCCAACACTGACACACAGGGTCTCGGCTCCCACACCACCCCTCCCAATGCCACGGCCGGGAGGCTCGGAAGCCCCTGAGTTGGATGAACGGCGCCATTTTAGACGGCGGTGGCAGCAGCAACCAATCCCTGCTCGAGAGGCAGGGGGCGCCGGGTCGCCCGGGAAGCGCCGCCGGGCCGCACCGTGCCGGACGCCAGTCTGAGAGGTTCGGGGGGTCCGGGCCGGCGGCCTCCGCCATGTTGCACCCTCCCCACAGCCGCCTCCTTCTCGGCGGGATCAGCCCGTGGCGGCTTCCGCAACCGAAGTGCAGCTCACCTTCTCGCAGAGGCTCTTGACCTGGGACTCGGAGAGCTGCTTGCACTCGTTCAGCTGCTCGATCCACTGGTCTAGCTCCTTGGTGAACACCTTCTCGTCCATGATGCCACCCGCCCGAACCGGCTGCCGCTCCGCGCTACTCCCGCGCCGCCGCCCGCACACGGGCCACACGCACACGCCGCCGTCGGCTGCCGGGGTACTTGTGTGGCTACTGGCGGTTGCTCGGCGCTAGTGCTGGCCCGCTCGCTCTCCCCACAGTGCTCGGCCACCGGCCGCTGCCCTCCTCCGCTCGCCCTAGCCCCGGAGCTCGGTTCTCTGTAATGGCGGCCGCTGGCGTGCTGACGTCACACCCGGCGTCAGGAGGCGGCGGGGTGCGGAGGGGTAGAAGGGCCACGGAACCAGCTGCGCAACTGCAGGGCCAACCTTGGTCCGCCGCCAGACCGGAGTGGGGGCGGTACCAGGGGCTAAGGCGCAGGCGCTACGTAGCCGGCTGGTAACTGTGGCACCTTCGGTTTTAGGGCGTGGTCCTCCAGAAGGGTGGGGTCCAGAGGAAAGGGAAGACCGAGCCCCAGAACGCGCGGCGCTCGCAACTGGGAACTGAGCTAATCGCGGAGCACTATCCTACGCGGGGCGGGAGCCGATCTGGCGCAGGCGCAGATCTGGCGCAGGCGCAGTCTTGACGGGAGGGGGCTTCCCAGCTGCCTGAGACCTTTTCCCAAAGGTGTTACGCGCCTCGTCTCTTTACCCGGCTACTGCAGCCAGATCACGGAAACGGGAGTCGAGACCCCCCACGGCTCTTCCATGGTGCAGCAGCACTGGAATTGCATAGGATTCCCACATCTTTGGGGGCAGGAACGGGCGCCGAGTGGTAGCCTGGTTGGAGGCCACCTCCGCCTCTGAGTGGCACCTTGTAATTAAGTTAGTCGTAGGCGGAAGAGGGTGTACCTGACCCGGGAGTGCCGCGCAGTGCATCTGACTCCCCCGGCACACACTTGTCCTCGGACCTAGGTATCTCGTGGGGCGCGATGGCTGGGCCGCGACTTAGGCTTCTCTCTGGGCCTTGGACTTTGCCTAGCTTCCGCAGGCCCCTCGCAGCCTCGCCCGTTGTCGCTTTCCGCCTCAGGTGTGCACCCTGCTCCGACTCCGGTTCATCCTGGGGGTGTGAGACACCCAGCCACGCCCTCCCCCCCCCCGTCCCCCCACACACATACACACGCCTGCCTGCCCTGGCCTGCTTTCTAGAGGGAAGACTATAGGATTGGACATAACGGTCCTGACCCACAACCCGGTGGTGTTAGATACAGCTACGATTTGCACTTCAAAGAAAACTTGGATACCTTAGGATCGGACCTCTGTCTGGCTATGAATCTCTTTGGAGTTTGCGATGTATTTTCTCATTCCATTGGCCCTGCATTCACAGAAATGTTTGGCTTTGTAGAGCGCCAACTATATGCTAGATCCCATTCCTGGGCGAGGTCCCTACCCTGGTGGAGCTTGTATCCTACCACGGTACTCTTAAAATGGTGTGGGGATAGATAGGCAGAAGAGAGATTATGATGTCCACAGGACCTGAGAGAAGCTTTCCAAAGCACAAGGCAAGAGTTGAACCTGGTCCCCTGTCTTCTAGACTCCTTATCCCCAACAAAAGTCAACTCTGTTGCACCCAAGCGCTCAGAAATGTACTGGAGGAGAGTGTTCACTGCAGCTCTGAGCACATCGTCCTTACCAACAGGCCGAAGAAGAAGGCCCTGGAGGCCCGGGATCAGCCAATGGCGGGACTGAAAATTCTCCATCCAAGACAACCTGCTTGGCCAGGCCAACTGGCTTGGCCTTCCCCATGCTAGAAATTGCAATTCTGCTTTCCCTTCGTACCTCTCAGTAGCATGCCCAGAAGAAAGTACCTTAGATCTACTCCTCGAAGGCTTATACTTAATTTACTAGACTGGGAAAAGTTCTTTTAGCCCCAAGTGTGACCATGTTTTGTAGTTAGTATCCCCAGATAATGGAGGAGTAAGACCATGTAGAAAGAATGAGGAAAAAAATCATCGCTTGGTACCCATGATTATAAAGCCATGTCTGGTGTGCTATCTTATTCTACAGATTGCCCTGTACCTGCATGAGAACTGGTCCTGTCTCATAGAGCAAGAAGCAGACAGAAAAGAGAAGGGACTTGCTCAAGGTAGTGATCAGGATTTAAAACTCCATAATCCCAGGTTTAAGGTCTCAGCCTCACTCACACAACTGACCTCCAGGGACTTAAATATGGAACAGGGTACATATAATTTCCTTTTGCCTGGGTTTTCTTATCTAGAAAGGTGGGAGTAATGTTAGTTTGGTAGATTAAAAAGTATTGAGCAAAAAATAAATTTATTAATTTAAAAAAATAAATAAAGCATTGAGCACTCTCTATGTGCTAAGATTATAAAGAGTAGGTTTTCCCAAGGTACTGTGAGCTCCTTGTTGGTAGCATTAATGTAGGTTTTATTTATTTTCTCTTGATGCAGATGACTTGGCACACTACCACCACAAAATGGAGGGAACATATAATTATACATAAAACATCCTGCCAAATAATTAGATGCCATGACTTAACTTCTTAAACAATGAAGTCTAGGAAGTTCTTATTAGCATTCAAGCAGTGAAGTAAAGCATACATGATTATAAACAATAAAGAACTATATTAGAATGTCTTTTCCTTTAGAAGAATTCTAGAATGTTTTATTACTCTGTAGAACTCAAAATAGCCAATGGGCTTGAATGTGTGATTAATCTGGTCTTGATTAATTGGACCTGACCGTCTAAATTCTAGAGCTGAGGAATACTTGGAACAAAAAGTTAAAAGCAAACCGAAAACATTTTTCCTTTTAATTTCTTGGCAAAAACTGGAGAGTGACTAAAGCAAACAAACTTTGAGAAAGATTCTTTGCTCAGATGACAAATTCAGTATACGGCAAGTCCGAGTGTGCCTATGATGTTTAAACATAGCTATAAATAAAAATCATCTGATGATGGGGGTGGGGTAGGAGGAAGATAACCTTGAGCAAATAGCTTTGTAATAGGCACTCTTAGTCAAGGTATAAAAATTGACATGAGAAGTATCTTGTCAACCATTTTCATGGCCTTATGTAGACTTTATGTTATTATTTGTTGTTCCTTCCAGTTCCCTGACTTCTAAACGTACTGAGACAGAAAGTAGAGCTGTGTAGGTAAGAAGTGGCTCTGGAATCAGATAGACCTGGTTTGAATTCTGGTTCTGCAACTGCCTAAGTATGTGAAGTTTGTCAAGTTACCTAACTTTTCTGAGTCTTGGTTTTCTTATCTATAAAGTGGGGATAATTTTAATAGCCAAAAAATAGGGTTCTTCCAAAAATTAAATGAAATTGTAAATTAAAACACCAGACAGTATTTAATAAATGTCCAGTAGATATTAGATATTATTATTTCTAAGTGGTTTATGATTCTAAATATCTTCCAATGTCACTTGGAGCCATGGTGCAATGATGTTTGTAAGTCGCTGGTATCTATCCCTGTTCCTCTCCTTTGGGGTTTTCAGAAAAATTAAACTTTATTGCCCTTTCACCTAGAATTAGAATTTTATAAATGTGGCCAAAAATTTTGTGGCCAGGAACTTTGCCATAGATATAATACAGCCCTCTCCCCCAGCTACTGCAATTTGGCTAAAGAACAAAAAAGAGAAATGACATGTCCCCTAGTAATGTCCCTGACATCCAGATACTATCCTCAGTTACAGAGGAAATATTTTTCTCCGCTACAGGAAAAAAAAAGTCTCTGGAATGGAAGGCAAAGTTCATCTCTCTAGAAGGCTGGGTAAACCTTAAGAATACTGTCAACTTTGTACATATTAAAAATCTTATAGAAGTTATGTTTATTGACATAGAATATTATTCACAATATATTAAGTAAAAAAGTCCCTTATAAAACAGCTTGTGTGATATAACCCTAATTTTATTAAACATATTGTAAATACACATTTATAAGACTTTAGAAAGATACACCGTGAAGTATTAACATCAGTTGCTTCTGGTGAGTGAGATTGTTTTTTGTTTTCTTTTTAGTTATGTGATTCATCTGTAATGAAAACATATTGCTTTTATAGTTGTGAAAAGAAAATCTTTAGAATATCTGAGTAAGCATGACAAGGTACCTCTTAGGGGAATTATAAGCCCAAAGAACATGTAGCCCACAGTTGTGTTAAATATTCCACTATGCCCTGGAATATTACTCAAGGGCCCCCACTTTCTTGTGAAAAGAAGTCTCCCCTCTCCTGTGACCTTCTCAAATGGTCCCCTCACAAAGCATTTCAATAGGGTCTTTTCTCTTGCCTTCCCTCTCACTAAAAGCTCTTCTCCTCAGCTCAGCTGAACCCCTTACTCTCTCTCGGACCAATGCTATACTCAGCCATTCCATTCCTACCTTCACCTCTTTGCTCAGCCTGTCCTTGCTCTCCAGGTAGTTTGGCTCCTCTTTTGGCATCAGAATCAAAAAGGCTGCTGGTCCCTGAGCTACACCTTCCCCCGCCACCTTCTTTGGGAATGAGATCCTTCTCAATGCATAGGCTGAGCACAGGCAGCCTAGGAAGCAATGAGAAGAAACAAGTCTGAAAACGAATTGCCCTGTTCTCTCCCCACATCAGAGACTATCAGTTGCCTCCAATGGTTTGTCTTTCCTTGAAGTCAAGTAAATACCACAATGTGGATAGCGCTCTCTTCCTCCAGGAACCAGTTGTAGTGTAAGGAAAAGACAGTTGGGCTCATCCCCAGTTCTGCCACCAACAATCTGTATGACTTTGAGCACCTTATATCCCATCGGTTTCCACATCCAACAGTGTAAAGACTGGGCTACAGTGGGCAGTCTCAAGTTAGGATTCATGGATGGATTCAGGGGGAATCCATCAACTCCCAAAGGATAATGTATAGGAATTTTCTTTTTGAATTGATATTTTTATTGAGATAATTTTAGATTTACATGCACTATAAGAAGTAATACAGAGAGATAACAGTTTCCCAACAGTGATTTCCTGCAGTACTGTAGTACAATATCACAACTGGGACATCGATAGTAATACAATCCACCTATCTTATTCAGATTTCGTTTTACATATACTCACTTGTGTATGTGCTGGGTGTGTGTGTGTATGTGTGTGTTTACTGCTATACAATAGGAGATTTTCTTTTGCGTGTGCTTTTTTTTCCGGGGAAAGGCTCTTAGCTTTCATCAGATTCTCTCCAGTATCAGCGATGCAAAAAGGGGTTGAATTCCTAGCTCTGGAAATTCTAGAAGACCACACCCTAAACCTCTATAGCTTTCTATTCTAGCAGCCACATTTAATTAGCACTTACTACATGGCAGGCATAGGGAGACATGTGGTGATGGGAAGAGGCGCAGGGAAAGCAGAGAAAATGCAAAGGTGCACACGACACAGTCCGCTGAGCTTATGCTCCAGCAGAGGAACACAGACAATCTGACAGGTAAATCATTTATTACACATCTACGGAGGAGGAAAGGCCTTGTTACTTGGGGCAGCTTGGGAAGTATTTCTGCAGAAGCTAATGCTTGAGCTACATCTTAAAAGATAATCCAGAATTCTTCAGTTGAGAAGAGAAGAACTAACCGTGAAAATCATTCCTACTTAAATCACATCTTTGCTAGATGTTTTGAAGAAAACATAGGAAACCATGCCTACATTTGTTTATTCTACAATGCGAAGGTGTCAAATTCTTCAACTCCTGTGTGTCGGTGTTAAGGCCAACGGATTTTTTCCCTTTGAGTCTATTTTCCACTGTCTTGTCCAAATTGGATACCAGATCCTGCCTGCTTAGCTTGAGAAAGGCATTTTATCTCTGGCGCCTTGATCACATCAGAGCTTATATTTAAAGCATGAGCGATGAGAAGAGATCGCAGCTAAGTTCCTGGCTCCATCCCACCCCTAGATGCACCCGAGAGCACCCTCCTCCTCTCCACTGAAGGCTCTGGACGCCAATGCTATAGTGGTTGGTGGGAGTCAGAACTGGCCAGAGCCATGAGTAAAACATCTCTGCTCTCTAATTAATTCTCCAATCACTGGGGTCTCCTCTCTCACAGGGGCTCATTAGAAACCCTCAGAGGCTGGGTGCCCTGGCCCTCCGACGTCTGTCATCCCCATGTTCAATGGTTGGCTGCCTTATGTGGGCTCTGGTTCAGACACCCCTTGGGGGCCTCTTTCTCTGTGGATTGTAGGTTCCACATCAGGTTACTCGGTTCCCAGTATTAGTTTCAGGAGATCATTCTCTCTGGTGGAGTCGTCCCCGCTCCAGGGAGACCAAGACCCTACTATCTGGCCCAACTTGTGAAAAGCCTCCTAGAAGCCCGATTCAAGGCACCACTTCTTATGACCTCTGTGTCCTCATGCAAGTTATTTAGCCTCCTAAACCTCAGTAGCTTCATCTGTAAGATGGGGATTATAATAGTACCATCCGCACAGGGCAATTTTAAGCTTTAAATAAGTTAAGTCATGTAAAGCTCTTATAGCACATAACAGGTACTCGATCTACATGAGCTATTATTTTTAACATTTATTTTTATAATAAAATTATTTCTGATTGTAAAAGAGTTAATGATCACTGTAGCAAATTTGTGAACTGACAATTTTAATATAGAAACAATCATAACATCCAGGGATGAGTACTGTCTAATCATTTTGATGTAGTCTTCTTAGATTTTGTGTGTGTATATGCAAATATATACTCATGGGAAATTAAAAATTGGTTCATGTTGTGTATGTCTGTTGTGTAACCTATTTTATTCAACTGATGTATCATGAGTATTTTCATGATGTATACTCATGATGTATCATGAGTATAGACTTAAATACCCTTAGAAAATAGTATTTTTAAAAGACTACCTAGTTTTCAAGTATATTGATGTAACCCAAGAATTATGTATCTAATTCTTTAGTTTAGTATTTAGATTGCTTCCTATTTTTATTTTTATAAATACCATGGTAAGTGTCCTTGTTCATAAATTTGCGTGTATATCTCTGTTTATTCCTTAAAAGAAATGCTTAGAAGTGGAATGTCTGTGACAAAGGCCATATACCTTTTGTTTTGCTTTGTTTTGTTTTTTTTAATGTTGGGTACACAAAACTGGATTAACCATAATCCTTGGTTCATGATACTCTCACAATTTGTACTTGATGATCTGATTTTATTAATTTAGGTGGTAAATTTATTAATTTTAATAACATAATCAGTTCATGTAAATCCACAACCCAAAACAAAAGCTAGGACCTCAACAATAACCAACATTTACCCATAAGGCTTTCCACCCCATCTCCCTGTGCTCTCCACTCAAGGGAACCATCCTGAATTATGTGTTCATTTCCTTGCTTTTCTTTTTACATAAATTTTTACTTTATCGGTATATAACTCTAAAGAGTAATTTTTAAAAATTATTCTTAGCTTTATAAAAAGGATATGCTATATGTAATACTTTAGGACTTTTTTTCCCACTTATATTACTTTGCTAAACTTCATCCATGTCATTGCATTTCACTACAGTTCATTTTGACTGATATAAAATACTACAATGCATAAACATACTATGCTTTATCATCCATGCTCCCCCTGATGGGCAAATGCAAGGGCACTGTTTCCAGGATTTAGCTTTTGTTCACACTGCTGCTATAAACATTACTGTAAATGACCCCTGTTGTACAAGAGTTTGTCTAGGGAACCAGTTTACACTCCTGCCACGGACCCATGTTGTCAGGTTGCTCTCCAGATGGTTGGATCAGTCTACCTTCTTTCAGCAACCTATGAGAATGCCAATTTTCCCAAACTCTTTCCAACCCTAGGGATCATTGAAAATGTTTGATCACTTGATAGGAAAACATGACTCCATAGCTGTTTAACTCTGTGGGAAGATACTGACTCCTCTAAAGGCTGAGTGAGAAGGGGTTTGGCTCAGAGAATTATTCCAGTCTGATAACTTCAGTGACATTTCCCCAGTGGCTCAGTTGCTTTCCCATGTCCTAAAAGAGGTGACACTGTTGGAAGGAGGGAGTGAGGGGGGCCAGGATGGGAAACAAGCCCAACTCACCACAGTGGAAGCTTGTCTCCTGGTCCCTGCCCCTGCTAGTGTCAGATCACTCCTTGATGAAGCAGGCATTATCTCCCCACCAACCCCCACTCGAAATAAGCCAGTATAATGCTACCCTTTGTTATTTGAATTGATAAATTTAAAACTCTTTCCCTGTTCTGCAGTAAAAGAACTTTCTATTTTGAGCTTAGTGACATAGCCAAAACCAAGCAGAGAGCAGCAGGCTGCAGCATGAGTTAATAGTTTTTCTTCAAGGGAGGAATCCACAGGTAAACAGAAAGACCTTCCAAAATTTGTCATCTGCATAGCAACATGCAGCCTATTTGCCTGTCTTTCTGCTGACAGATATATTCCAAGGTTCAAAATTGAACTCTGTCTAACCTTCAGAGTAAGCTGATGAATTAATCCCAAACAATCAGTTTTCTTAATTTAAATAAATTATGGATGCCCACTTGTGTACCTAGTGCTGGACTAAGGACTGTCAGGGGAGAGAATTCTGTCTTCAAGGGGAATTCTAGCCACCAAAATTATACTGATTTAAGGAGTGCCTAAAATATTTGCCTAAGAATATGCCTTCCTCTGCTAGTCTGGTTTTCTTCCTGAAATCCCTACATTAACATAGGGTCCTGGGTCTCAAGAGGTCTCCAGGAGTACATGGAGGTCATGTTTATAAGAGGAGCAATCTATTCAAACCAATGGCATCTGTAAACACATAACCATACTTGAAAGACTGGGAGAGAGGACAAGTAAGTCTCATCACTCTTTCTTTTGTCAACTTTTTCTCATGGGAAGTTTCAAATATGCACAAAGGTAGAGATAATAATATAGTAAACCTCCACATACTTATCACCTGGCTTTAACAATTATGAACGTATGGCAATCTTGTTTCATCTGATTCCCATTCCTTCCTCATCTCCATTTTAAAACCAATTTAAAGCAAATCACAGATATTTCTGTATGTGTCCGTAAGAAATAAGGACTCTAATAACCATAATATCCTATCTTAAAAGTTAACAATAATTCCTTAATCATCTAGTCTCCAATAAGAAGTTCAATTGAACTGATTTTCCTAAGCGTCTTTCTGTAATCGGGAGCCAAAGAATGTCATTTGTATTTATTGATTCATCTCTTCTGTCTCTTTTGGTTTATAATTAAAAAATTTTAATTGCACACACTTAAATTTGCACGCACTTGTGTGAGTGCAAATGATGAGAACACTTAAAATCTACTCTTGGTCTCTATCATTCTTAATGATAAAAGAGCAGGGGCCTGGGCTAACACAGCAGGGAGAGTTGCTGACTCTGGGTTCACATGAAGTAGAAGCTACCCCAGACCTCTATAAAGGGAACATCAACAAGCCACTGACATGAGTTAGTGACTCCTAGGATATAGGGATGGGGACCCTAACCAAGAGACACATGGGAACAGGCAGTGTCCAGGACTCTGAGGGGAAAATGTATTTCTGGTGCAAGGGATGGACGGGGATGAAACTGTGCTGGAGCTATTTGAAAAGGATAAGCCAGGCTCCACTAGATGGTAGATGCCTTGTCCTAAGCAGCCAGGCCATTTGTGAATCTCTGGGTCTTTCCTGTCATGTGGCAGCCACCTCCAGGTTTTAACTTTTGCTCCTCTTTCTTAACGCCAAGCTTACGTTATGGCTCCTATGCCACAGATCCACTTAGTGGTCACTATTTTCCAGACGCTGATGTTTGTTAATGCACACAGCTGATATATACTTTTGTTCCTCTGTATTGTTTCAAAGCCCACCTCTTTGTTTATTTACAATTGTGCAACATGACAGTAGTAACAATGGGATTCAGTATTGATCACATTCTTGCGTAGTTCACTGTCATCCAGGCTTATAAGTACTGAAGTGTAGTTCTAAATTCATAAGCACAATCCAGAAATATAGTAATAGTTTGATTTCTGGAATCTGCCTTTCTCCAAGATTCTTCCTTGAAAAATCATAAATTAGGCTGTCTCCTTTTAGAAGTTCTTGTTGTGACTGTCCTCATTTGACAGCTGAGAAAAACATCAGCTTAAAAATATCAGCTTTCTTTGTACCATGGGTGTTTGATTTACCTCCACAGTTATTTTAAGAGGGTTTAGATGTATCTGAATGGTGACTAAGAATTTCTGATGGACTTTAAACCTGACCTGTTTAAAGGAGCTGTCCAAGATGATTGACTCAAAGCCTTTCAGCTGACCTTGAATGAGGACTGTCTCTTCTTATTTGTGTCTATCAAAGGATGCTCACCAAGGGGGCAAAGGCAGGATGGCTCAGGGCCAGATGTCCACCATTTGTGGCCAAGCCACTCAGAAATGCTCCCCTGTGGATATGAGGCCAGTCACTTTACCTGTGTCCTATGCAGCATTAAGGGAAAGGATGTTTCTCTGCCACCTCCAAGACAAAATGAGGGAGCGAAGTGCCTAGCCTTAGCCTTAGACTCAGACAGGCACCCCTGTGTTATAGCCATGCCTGACTCCCCAGTTCCTGTGGACCTTATAAGCAAGCCATGGTGCTCACACAGACTGTCAGCCCAAATATGAAGTGCTTAAGCAATGTGGTACTACATGGTCACGTTAAGTATATACATATACTATGATGAGAATTTTGTGGTCAATTGACTCCCTTTCTTATACTGACCAGGAGTGATGTTGCAAACAGTGGAAACCTGGTGGAAGCGAGAATAGGGGAATGTTTATTGGCAGGGCCCCTTTTACAGTTGTGCAGATAGTTCCCTGAGCAAGGCTACAAATGAGGGGGTGAGTAGAGGCTGAAACCCAGCCTGAGCTTCACCTCGTCAAGCCTTGTGCTTTGCTATAGAGCTATGACCTCCAAGAGGGAGAGGTGCCTTTTCTAATGTACATAGAGACACTGTATGGATGAGAGGTTGTCTACAGACATTGCCATATGGGTCCAAGATGGATCATACATGAGGCTGCTCGTGGCAGCATTGTTTTGGGTGGCGGGAAGTTGGAGGCACCGAAAGTGCCCACTCTCGGGAATGGGGAGGCCAAATGTGGTGGAAGCATGGGTGGGGTCTCTGTGGCAGTCAGAGATAGTGGACCGAACGTGCCTATTGTATATGGATAGATCTTTAAAAAGTATGGAGTGGAAAAAGTTAAGACACAGAACAAGATCTATAACAATGCTATTGATGTAAATGAAAATACACGCAAATGAGACACCACCACACATTCCACATGAACACATACAAGCTCCAAAATATCATTAAATATATTAGAATAGTTGTTTGTGTCAGGTGGGGGGGTGGGGAGGAAGGATAGGAGTGAGGAGTGAAAATAGAAGGAAATGCCTACATACATAAACCAGAAGAGCTGCCTTGTATAGACCAATTATAGTATAATGTGCCATGAACTAAAAAGTGTAATTTAATGTTCCATACCTGAGGCCTAATAAGTTAAAACAAAAATTAAGTGCCCTGTGCCTTGCTATTTGAGGCTTTCCTCCACTCAGCTGTTGACCACCAGCATGGCTTGATCAGTATGACCACAGCTTTTTAATAATCCCATTTACTGAGGCTTATATCTGGGCTTGTGTGAATTGCCTTATAACATGCCTGCTCTTATCAAACTCAGGGACGTCTGATACTATCCTGGCCTTAAATCTTTGGAAATTACCTTACTTTATCAATATTATTTTATTTTCTTGATACTGATAAACGTAAAGAAGTGCAAGCATTTACTTCCGTGGAGATTTAATCGAACTCTGAAAGCTATGATAATGAAGAATAGGGACTGCAAAGAAGAAAACTTTCAATTACGTTTGGCCTGGTTTCCTTTAAATCCTGCATCTGCTTTTTGCATCCAGCCGAGGCTGGCAGTAGATGGGTTAGACTGGGTCCTCGGTCATTGGGACAGATTGTCTTGGCTTCTTCAAAGATAGGTCTAGAACATTCTAGACCAATGCAAACAAAAGCATTGCACCATTTAAAAAATATATTGAGTAAACCTAGCACCATTTTGAGCTATTTCTTGGTCAACAGTGTGTGCAACTTAAACCAAAAAAAGACCTATTATTCTCCAAAGTAGCGTGTGTTCAGTAGGTATTCAATAAGTATAAGTTGGATTGAATGACCTTTTACCATCCAGTCAAGGACTCCTCTTCCCCATGTTGTGTCTTATGTATTTGAAAAGGTACCTCTTCTTCCTGGCAGCTCAGTCTCACAGTCAGGCACAAGTGTGGCAAGCAGAGCTAGGGTTCAGCCCCACTTATTCCTTGGTTGTTCAGGATACAATCTATACAACTGTAGAATGTGGCCCTGCAAACAAATAAATTCCCCCTTCTCTCTTCCATTAGGTTTCCATTGTTTGCAATATCTTTGATGGTTGGTGTAGGAAAGGCAGGCTTGATTCTCCAAATCAACAGAACACATCCAAAGTGACACTGTAATTTCTGAGATTAGGTCATAAAAAGTGATATAGCATCTACTTTGTTGGTTGGAACATTTGAACTTGGAACCCTATGCTGCCATGTAAGAAGTCTGACTATCCTGAGACGGCCACACTGTGAGAAAGCCATGCCGCATGAAGAGGCTGCCATATGTAGGTGCTCTGGTCAGCAATCCTAGTATTTGAGTGCTCCAGGCTCAGACACCAGACATGTGAGTAAACAGGCTTTTGATGCTTCTAGCTCTCAGTTGTGAAGTCATCACCAGACTTCGAATCTTCCCAGCTGAGGCTCCAGACAGTTTGGAGCAAAGAGAAGCCATCTCCATTGTACCCTTTCTGAATTCCTGACACACGGAATGCACAAACACATCAAATTGGTGGTGGTTTTATGCTACTAAGTTTGGAGTGGTTTGTTACACAGCAATAGTAACTAAAAGACCCGTTATCTTCAACAACACCAAAAAGTAGAGCAATAAAAAAGGAGGGGAAACTGTTATGTGCACACACACACAGTAATTATGTGACATGATGCCGGTGGTAATCATTTTTCAACATATAAGTGTATCGAATCAACACAATTGTATCTCAGTACAGCTGTGTTGGGGGATGGGGTGATAGAGAATGATGGAGACCAGAATTGGTTCCTGTAACTCACTGAAAGGTCTCACATTGGATTTGGATTCTCAGGTGACCCTTCCTACCCTCCCTCCTACTAGATTCCAAGTCTAAGTTACGTCATGTTTGTTTATTTATGTTTTTTATTGGATTTAAAAGTATCTTTCTTCTGAAAGTCTCAAAGCTCCTAAAAAAATTTTCAAGGAGCAGCTACTTAGTAATGATCAAGAAGTTATTGTGAGTAATCAAGAAGAAATGATTGGAGCCTATGATTGAGTTGGCTCCTGGCAAAGTATTTGACAAAAGAGGAAACACAGGCTAGACAAGGCCATGGGCAAGAGGGTGGGAACTTCATCTCATTCCAGAGCCCTCTAAAGAACAGAGCAGGAGAACTTGCATCCTCTAGATTTGAGGCATGCTTGCCTGCAAACAGGGAAAGGCACAGGTTCCTTTTAGATGTGGTAACACATCAGAAGAGTGGCCAGGTGCTCTAGCAAGCTAAATTTTTTAATTTCAACAACTGAACAAGAACCTATTCCTAGAGGAAATAGGAGCGCTAAGAGCCTGTCTAGGATTCCAGGAGCTCAGATTATCTGCTACGTCTATCCTGCTCAGCCCCTAGAGTGTGCACTTGGTTCACTTTCATTTTCTTAACCACTTTTAGGGGGTTAGGGGAAGGGGAATCTTAAATGCTAAAGTCCATTTAGTAAAAAAAAAAAAACCTTTCAAATAATCAAATAAATCTTGCCTGCTGTATCAAAGCCATATTTGCCAATTATCCACGCAAAACTACTATAAAAGGTTTCTCCTAAAGAAAACTTCCTGGAGGTATTGAACAAGGCTTGACAGAGAGGACAGAGATCACTGCAGATTCTGGTGAGTTCCTCAGGGCTCAGAGCCCAGTAGCCAGCAGCTCCCCAACCCTTCTCAGCTGGGGCCCAGCATATGCATGAGAAAGTTTCCCTCTGTTGCCTCAGCCAACAGCTAGGGAATCCTAGCTCCACGTACCAGCCTCCTGAAGCAATGATGAATCTGCTCACTTCCTCCTTTATTTCCTAACCAAGAGCGTAGTCCTAGTTTCAGTGTGGAGGCCAGAAAGGGCTGATGACATCACAACTTCCCCATAGCGGTTTGCTCAGTCATCCTAGCAGGTTACTTAAGAGGTAAGCCACCCTCTCTAAACTTCCTTTTGAAAGTCAAATGAGAGATTACAGTTTTTAAATGGGGCACTCAACCTATTCCTTAATTCCTATCAGACTAAAATTTTCAAAACAAACCTCCAAGGTACACATGTATGGGACTTGGGTGGAGGTGGGGGATTGGCTGGCAGTACGGAAACCTGGCTTCCAGTGTGAGCCCCACTGTATAACTGTATGACCTGCAGCAAGTCCCTGCATATGCAGGGCCTTTGGATAACCTTTAAAATGATACTATAACCTTTCTCAGAAACAACATTTTCTAGAAGTCTATGCGAAAAGAGGAGAAGGGGCTGAGACTTCTGTAGAAGATTCTGGCATCAATTTTACCTACTAAGAATTAGAGCAGTGTTGCAGCCACATCATTAAGACACAGACCCACCTGGGACACGGCCACAGTCCCCACCACTTAGGAAGGAATTTTGAAACAACTACTGGGTCCCTGGAGAACATGGCTGCCCTTTCTATCCCCATTTCCCTCCTTTCCCTCTCCTTTCTACCCTGAGACTAGATTATTTCTGTTTTATAGGAAGAAAAAGTATAATGTATTCATTCCCCCTAGCTTCAGAGAGAATCACTGTTGGTGACTGAATTGAACTCAGATGTTTCTGACATATAAACCATCTTTTCGAAAGCTTTTTGAAAAGTATTGGCTTATACTGTTTGATTTCTTATATTTGACGTTTTATTTTATCATTCTTGAGAAACCATAGTACTCAGGGCCACAAAGTCCTGCTATGATGAGATTACTCATCTAATGGGAGAGACAAACCGGAAGTGAAAAAGCTCTAGGATTACAGATAAAAGGCACAGACAAACGCATAGAAAATGAATCACAGCTCTACAGAGTTAGTGTAGGCTTGCAGACAGGTGATGGATGGACTGAATAGTGTGCTATGCATTAAGAAGAGAAATTACTAAAGGTGAAGGGATTAAGAAGTACAAATTGCCGGTTATAAAAATAGTCTCAGGGATATGAAGTACAGTATAGGGAATATAGTCAATAGCATTGTAATAACTATGTATGGTTTCAGATGGGTACTAGACTTATCTAGGGAGTCACTTCATAAGGTATATAAATGTCTAACCACTATGTTGAACAAGTAAAACTAATACGATATTGCATGTCAACTGTAATAGAAAAATTTAAAAAAAAATTTAAGTAAGAGAACTTACGGGGCATGCACATTTTTCTAGAAACAATTCATCAGTATTTCTTCTTTTTTTCTATAATACTCAACCCCAAATCTAAACATTGTTAATTCTGCCCTCTATCTAGGGTAATCATTTAAAAAGTATGTATAATTTCAAGCATATACAAAAGTAGGCCTCTGTAAAGCTAATAATGATTCACTAATTTATATAGCGAAGAGTATAATGATTCCCATACACTCATTATCCAACTTCAATAATCATCAACTCATGGCCATTATTATTTTATCTGCACCCCTACCAACTTTGCTATTTTGAAGCAAATCCTAGGCATCATATAATTTCACCTATATTCAATATATAGCTCTAAAAGATAAAAACTCTTTTAACACGATCACTCTCACACTTGAAATTAGTAATTTCATAATATCCAAGTGATCATGTTTTAGGCAACAGGTGAAAAATGTTGACTAGTGGGGAGATGGGAAGTACTGCCATTCCCACAGGCTCTGTGGTTAAATGGGTCATGTCTCTAGCTTTGCTCCTAAGACCCCAAAAAGTGATAAGATCTCACAGTCAACCTAACTTCTATTATTTGTTTATTCTGCACTCCCAGATGGGCAATCATAGGATGAAATCCCCCTGGGAGGAAATTAGAGAGACTGCCTCCTTATGAGTGATTTCCTTTGGACACATAGAGACTCCATGTAATTAGCCGGTGTCATGGCGTCATGTCACATGTAGCCTCAGAGCTACACACGTAGCTCAGGAATGTGAGCGAGCAGTGTGGGCAAGGGAATTACTTGTAGATCCAGAGCACTGTGCAGAAGCAAGTCTCTGAGAGTTTTCCAGTGCCTAATTTTGTTGGTTCCTGTTTCTTTGGAAATATTTTAGGAATTTATTCAGCATGTAATACCATTTAGTGGCATCCATAAGTGTTAGAAGAGAAAATAGAGTCATTAAAAGAAAGGGCTTTCATTTTAAGGGATATATATATATTCTCTATATTCCTTTGTAATGATTGATTGATAAATGTTCCTTTAAGAATGTTACATAAACATGGGTTGGTTTATGCAGTTCCTAAAATTTATGTGCAAAAATTTCTCTAATCCTAATTCCTATTTTTAAAGCTTTCAAATAAAATTTTTTTGTAAAGCTAATGATTATTACCTAATTTATATTCTTCGTGAGTCTCCATTTTTTAACATGCTTTTGTTCTTGTTTTTCTTAGAGTGAAACAATCCCAAACAGGCTTGCAGGAGGAGAGCACATATTCTCGGGTCTGCATGTGCCTTTTCACTCCGGCACTACTGCTGCAATCGCCCTCTAACTGGTTTTTATGCCTCTTATTCTGCCCCTTCCCATTGAGTTGTCTTCCTAAACCACATATCTAATCCTCCCACTTCACTAATAGGTATTTAACGCTTCCATCACCTTCTATAAACCCCCGATTCCTTAGTACAGCATTCTCAGTTCTCTGAGATCTGTCCCTGATTTGCTGGAACAACCTTATTTCCCACTGCACACCACTCTCCACTCTCCACATACTCTATTCTCCAGCCATCAACTAGTAAGTGCTTTTAGAACATGGTCCACGCTTTCCCAAACACTGAACTACTGAATTCACTTCCTAGAATAAGGGACAGTATAGTATACTCTTCATGTCAGACTGGATCGAATCTTGGCTCTGTCACCTACCAGCTGCGTGACTTAGATAAAATCACTTAATCTGCTTGAGCCACAAGTTTCTTCAGGTTCTAAAATGGGGATAATGATAGTACCTTTCTCATAGAGTTGCTAGGAGGATTCAATTGGATTAAGTATGTCAAATGCTTAGCACAGTGCCTGGCATATAATAAACGTCCAATATATGATAGCTCCTCTTTCAATCTGTTAAGGTTCTTCTGTCAAGAGACACCATCCCTTGAAGCCTTTTTAGTTCCCCCAGCTGAAAGTCATCTCTCCCTCCTCTAGGACCCCGCAGATCATTCATACTGCTTTCTCAGCACTACTGTCTGGCTTGTGTTACTATTATTTAGAGGCATATGTTCTCTGTTCCACTTTACTGAATCCCTGCCATGTACTATGCCATGGGGAATAAAAGATGAAGAAAACTTGGTTCTCTGCCATACAAGTGCTCACAAGCTAGTTAGCAAACAGACTTTGGCAACTCAAAAACAATTCGGCAATGTTTGTTGAATAAAGTTGTGGCTCATTATCATTATTATGATGTTCTATTTCCCTGAGGTTCTTTTTTACGGAACAATCTTGAAGTATGAGCTAGATTTTAGCCCAGGGACCATTTCCCCTACTACTAAACAGAATTTACCTCTTGAGAGCAAAACAATGAAATACAGTTGAACATAGATGACTTTAGAAGACTATCACGGGAAAAGTAACATCGGTAATGTTGTCGGATTTAAATGATATGATCAAACTATGACTTCCTCTGCTCCCAAAGTTTTTGCCAAAATAAATACACAGTGTTGGGCCTAAAATATAGCACAAGGCTAAAGTACTTCTAGCCTCCTTTTCCTGATGATGCAGCTGCGATGTGCATTCTTGGTGCATTTGTAATTCGAGGGTAGAACGGATGGTGAAGGCTGCATGTCCATGCTGCCTCCTCTAACCCTGCCTGTAGTTAGTCAAGGCCATGAGGTCAGTGACCACTACTGGGGTTCGCTGCAGAAAGCTGGTCATCCTAAGTACTAAAGTCCTAACTCTGTCTTATACTAAATGATGCTTTAAGTCAGTACCGGGTTCCCAGTGTCAACAAGACTTCGAGTGAGACTGCTCGGGATCCTGCCTCACCCAAATACCAGAAGATAACACCTACAACACCTACTACAACAGGAAACAATGCAGCTAGACAACATATTTTGACCATGACCATGGGTACAGTCATCAAGATGGCTCCTTGTGTAATAATTGTTCTGGGTTGCCAAAGAAAGAGGGGTGATTTATTCTCCTGGGCAAAGCTGAGCTCCTCTTTTCTCTTGCTGCTCTTTAGTCCAGGCTGGCTGACCACTGCGACCTTGGACTGGACTAGGCTGGTTTCCTCCCTCTATCTCCAGAGTTCTAGCTCTGTGGGTAACTGTGGAAGAGGAAACTTTACTCAAATATGGGTGGTTTTGTGTTTCTTAAACATATCCCCAAGCCAAATGTCTGGTCAAACAAGGGGCTTAAATATTTTAAGGACAGTTCATTCCCAGAAGGCTAAAAACATTATAAAATCCATAATTAACATCTCACATTTTAATCACTGTATCAAAAAATCTATTTCCAGCATTTGTAAATATTCTTTATTTTTTTCTTTTCTTCACAACTAAATATGTCATCTGGCATGTGACTAAGAGTCCAGATGAGGCTAAAGAGTCACTGCTTTTAGTACCTTTAAGAACTGCATTTTGTGTAAATGGTATCACATTCATGAGAGCCATGCTTCTAAGATCACTAGCATTGGCAGCCTCATTTTTCCACTTCAAATAATTCTTATTTTTATAAAAAAAAAAAGTCAATTTTTCAAATTGTCACATAAGTGCCTCTGTGCCAACAACAAGAGCAACACTTTTAAGACTATACCGTGGACCTGGCAGAGGATGCAAGACTGCAACAGCCCAAACAATGAATGAGAGCCTGGATATAACACAGGCTGACTAAGAAGGAATTGTAAGTACAGTGAGTACCAAATTTAAATGTGTGAGAGATGAGGGCTACTTGTTCTATTAAAACTACCTTTGCATAGCATCCTACAAGTTACAATCTGCTTCCATAAACATTATCTCATTTGGTCATCACCTCACTCTTTCTCATCCCACACCTTTCTTCAGTTTCAAGGAAGAAGAAGGATGGTAAGATGACAGAAATTAGTATTTGTTAGCATAAATTATTAGTTAATAAAGTATTATTTGTATCTTACTTGATACAATAAATATTGAATAACTGCATAACCATCTAATGGTGTGTTAAGAAGAAAAGTATGTTATAGGAGCTCTTTACACAAGGTCTTTAAGGAGGACAAAAACCACATTATTACAGAGTTAAATGATTATCAAACCGGGCATCTGTACAAACTGGGCATCTGTGGAAATGGCTGCCGGTTTCCATAAGCCACCTGAAGAAGTCTAGTTCTCAGCCCATCAATGGAATGAGCAAGCTGCCCCTCACTCAGAGATCCCCACACATGTTTAACAGAACTCACTCAATGCCTTGCACAGAGTAGCACATCAGCAATTTAAAAAATTTTTAATTAGAGGATTGGTTTAAACAGAATGTAAAAATATGAGAAACAGAAATTTGACCATTGATTGGATATTTGATATTAATAAACTTACTGTTATAAAGGCATATAGTTACGTCTTTATAAAAAGAGGCCTTAGCTTTTAGAAATATATATTGAAATATTTAGGAAAGGATTATATGATATCTGAGATTTGCTCCAAAATAATACAGAGGAGAGACACAGAGTGAGGGAATAGATGAAACGAAATTGACCATGTGCTGATAATTGTTAAATCTGGGTGATAAGTACATGGGAAATCATTATGATATATTTGAAATTTCCTATAACAATTTTTTTAGACCATTGGAAACAAATTAAAACTAGATACAAAGAATCCTGCTGTATAAACAAGACAAACATAAAAAAAAAAGTTTGGGGAAAAAGTTGCAGAAGGATATGTACAGAATTATATCATTTATATAAAATGCCAACATGCTAAACAATACAATACAATTAATACAATATAAACTTTTAGAGTACATACATAAAATTAAGAAGACAACCATAGGAATGACAGATACAAATTTCAGAACCATGGTTATTGGGGATGCAAGAAGGGAAATGTAAGTGGGGAGGGTTAGACAAGGGGCTTCAAATATTTTTGTAAAGTTTTACATGAGGTTGTGAACACAGAGGTGATTATTACTTTATTCTCTATATTTTTGTATTTCTGAACTATTTCACAATAAAAATACACATAAAATTAAAATGAAAAATAGAACAGAAAAAGTGGATAATCATCTGTGGGGATGTTCTGGAAGAGTCCTGCTCTTCTTGGATTGACTTTCAAGAACAATACTCATCTCCACCCCACCTTCAGCTGGTAAGAATTGTGGTTTTTGTTAAAATATTTTTTTATTATGAAAAATATCATATTGACAAAAATATAATTAGCATGTTTAAATAATAATAATAATAAAACAAATTCCCTGGAGCCGAAGTGATTCAAGAAACCTGACATTACTGAGTACACTCTCACTGATCACATTCCCAGCAGACAGAGCTGCTATCCTGAATTTTGTGTATATTTCTGGCCTTTCTTTATAATCTAATCAGATATAGTTTCACATGTTTTTATCTTGTATATGTGGAATCATAATGTGACTTGCATTTTTTGGTGAGATATGAGACTTATCAATATTAATGCATGTAGCTGCAGTTCATTTTCACTGTATATGTATCTATTAAGTATATTGCTATTTATTTATCCAGTCTGTTGTTGACAGGCTTTTGGATTGTTTCTAGTTTTTGTTATAAGAAACAACACTGCTAGAAACATCCATATACTTATCTCCTGAAGTCCACGTACAAGACTTCCTCTACTAGGGTAAACACCAAGGAGAGGAACAGTTGGGCACAGAGTGTGCCCATCTACAGCTTTACTAGATAATACCAGACTTTCCAAAGTGGTCGTCCCAATGAACACTCCCACCAGCAATGTATAAGAGATCCCTTGTTGTTTACAATTAGTTTTTGCCAATTGGGTGAGAGTGAAAACTGGAACCTGTTAATTTCCACTTCCCTGCTTACTAGTGAACCTGAGGCTCTTATGTTATTGGCCATTCATCCTCTTGCTTTTGTGAAATATCTGATTCTGTACTTTGCTCATTTTGAGGAGATGCTATCTTTTTTCTTATTGATTTTGTTTTAGGAATTTACTATATATTCTAGATGTAATAATGTAAGTTATGTAAGTTCTCAGCTATGACTAGCCTTTTCACTTTTTAAAATGTGTTCTGTGATGAGGAGTACCCCTGAATTATAATATAGTTACATTTGTTTATAGTTTTCTTTTGTTTTTGATATCTTAAGAAATATATATCTACTTTAATGTCTGAAAGATATTAATCTAGATTCCCTTCTAAAAGTTTTAAAGATTTTCCAATTTAAGTCCTAAATACTTCAGGAATTATGTTTTGTGTTGGTATGAGGCAAGAATCATACTATGTGGATTACCAATTGTCCTAGTCCTGTTTATTTAGTAGTCTAGCCTTTCCTCACCATCATCAATACCACTCCTATCATATACTGTTTCTATATATGCATGGGATTATTTTTAGGTTTTTTTATCAGTACAAATGGTCTATTTTATACCCTTCCACCAATTCAGTGGCATCTTAATTACAAAATAAATTTGTAATTACAAAATAAATTTGTAATTAAGATGCCACTGAATTGGTGGAAGGGTATAAAATAGACCATTTGTACTGATTAGGCAAGCTTATAAACTTTTATAAAAAAAATCAACTTGTGGCTTTGTTCTCTATATTATCTTCTCTATTATATCTCAAATTTTTATTTCATTAATTTCTGTACTTATAGTTACTATTTCTTTCCATTTGATTTTATTCTGTTCCTTTAAAAATTTCTTCGGTTGGTATTAATTCATTAATTTTCAGAACTTCTCTTCTGATAGAAACATTTAAAGTTACCCATTTCCTTCTGATTATCACAAGTCTTTTAAAAATTTCTATAAAAATTATAACTCATATACAAAACTAGACAAATCATAAGAGTTCAATGAATTAACACAAAGTGAACAGGACATGGAACTCCCACGATGCAGGTCAAGAAATGGAACACTACTGGTACACCTGAAGCCCTCCTCAGGCCTCCCCAGCGACCATCTCCTGTTTCCCCAAAAGCAACCACTATCATGACCTCTATCACCACAGATTACTTTTACCTGTTTTTGAACATTATGAAAACAGAGTAATGTAGTATGTATTCTTTTGTGTTTGGTTTCATCTGTTCGTTATTATATTTGTGATATATATCTAAGTGGTAGCATGTGGCTATAATTTGTTCGCTTTTACTGCTATATAATATTTCATTATATGACTATACCAGAATTCATTTACCCATCCTGCTGGTGAACATTTGTTTGGTTTCCAGTTTGCAGCTATTGCAGATAATGTTGATATGAACATAGTTTTCCTTTATTTTGAAATAATTTCAAACTTGAGGGAAAGTTATTAGTATAAAGAACATGTTTTTCCTGAACCATGTGAAATTAAGTTGTTGGCATAATGCCCCAAATAACTTAGAATTTATACGTAATTACTACAAAGAATGGTATTTTCTTACTTAATATCAACACAATAATCAAAAGCAGGAAATTCACATTAATATATTACTACCATCTAATCCACGAACCTCATTCAAGTTTATTCAATTGTCCCAGTGTATCTTTCATAGCAAAACACTCCAGTCCAGGATCACATGTTTTATTTAGCTTTCACATCTCTCTTTCTCTTTCAATATGGAATAGTTAGTTCTTCAGTCTTTTCTTAACTTTCTTGGCCTTGGCCATTTTGAATAGTACAGGCTGGTTGTTTTGTATAGTGTCCAAAATTTTAGTTTTTCTAGTATTTCCTCATGTTTAGATTCAGGTCATGTATTTTTGTCGATAATGTCAAAGAAATAATGGTCTTCTCATTGCATCCTGTCAGGTGGTAAATTACATCAATCCACCCCATTACTAAGAATGTTCACTTTGACCAATTTACTAAGGTGTTTTCTAACAGGTTTCACCTCTGTAAAATTACTCTTTTCCCTTTGGAATTATTAAGCGTCTTGTGGGGAGACACTTTGACACTATGCAAACATCCTGTTAAGTTTTAGCATCCATCAATGATTCTTGCCTGCAACAATTATTAGTGTAATGGCAAATGATTTTCGGTTTCCATCAGTCCTTCTACATTTATTAAATGGAATTCTATTGTAAGGAAGAACTGTGTCTTTTCTCCCATTTACTTATGTTTTCAATTATTCATTTATATGTATTCATTTATATGGAGTCATAGATACCCATTTTCATTTACACACAGTTACACTCAGTTACTATCATTGTTTGTTTTTTTGCTCCTATTGTCTGAGATTTGACAATTAAGAGTTGCTTCTGGCCAGTGTCTATGTCCTTTCGACATTTTTCAAAGGAATTCCTTACTTTCTGGAACAATAAGCTATTCTAGGCTCATCATCTACTTTCCCTGCCCCAGCCCTGGAATCAGTCATTTCTCCAAGAGCTCTGTTATCTTTTACTGAAGAATAGTATTTACAAGTCAAGATCAGGGTACTAGGTGTGCTAATTGCTACTAGGGTGTATCAGACAGAACTAGGAAATATATAAATGTATACATATATGCACGTATATACACCTATATCTAATAAAAACCATGAGTTCATTCCACAATATACTCATTTGCTGAACCCTAGAATATAATAATATATAAAGTTTCAGAATTACTAACACATGCTACCATGAAACATGAATTTACTAACTGGAGTACAATATTTGTGTACTGTTCTTTTTGGTTTTGGCCTTACACTACTTAGGCAAAACATTCTTTTCCAAAGTTATTTAGGTTAGTTCTTTTTCTCATTCCCCTAGTGTGGTTATTTTTTCCACTTGTAATATAGTTAGGATCATTTGTTACTATTTGTATTCAGTTTTGGGTTCCCACCCCTAACACACACACACACACACACACACACATACAAACACACATACACCCTAATGTCAAATCAATTCAGTTGAGGAAAGGAAAGTATTTTTAATGACTGGTGATAGAATGACAAGATATCTGACTGGGGAGACAATGACCCTTAACTTCTATTCTCTTCCATATATGAAAATTAATTTGAGATAGATCTAAATCAATCAAACACTACTACTGTAAAGTTTCTAAAAAGTACATAGGAGAATATCTTTGCAATCTTGAGTAGGCAAAATCTTCTTAGCTCAAAGAAATCACTAGGTGTAAAACATTGGTAAGTTGTACTTCATCAAAATTAAATATTTCTTCTCATCAAAAGACACTATTAAGAAAATGAACAGGCAAGCTACAGACTTATGTACTAGAAAAATATTCTCAGTATATTTATCAGTTAAGGACTTGTATTCAGAATATGTAAAGAAATCCTACAAATCAACAATAAAAAGACAAACAACTCAATAAAAGTGGACAGAAGTCTTGAACAGGCAACCAAATAAGATCTGCAAATGGCCAAAAGCACACCACTCCCACACTTCCTCAATGTGAAGTGGTCGCTGCTATCCTATGTACTTATGTACTTCTTTGCTTGTGGATCAGTTATTCTGTAAGCCCAGGCTACTGGGAATCCGCAGGCAGGGATGCATGACCGTCTTCAGAATAGGTATCTCTGCGAGGACAAAATCTTAGCTCTTTGAGGATGGAAAGAGCCTAATATACTTGACTTGCTACCAAATAGCTAGTTGGTCTCCTCAAGGAATAATGCCATGTCGGAGGGTTGGCATTAGTCCTTGTTGCTGTTCACTCTTTACTAAGGGTATTACTTTTTAATGACTCAGCTTCATGTTCAGTTTCTAATACAACTTCCCACCTTGCTTAGGCCCTAGAATTTATCTTCTTTCACCTGAGTGACCTGCTAAAACCAATGCTCTAAACCACCACTGAGAGGTTTTATCATTGGAAGTTTTCAGAATATCCAGCACGCATATTGTCAGATATCCAGTACACATATTGCCAAAAATGAAAAAGCAGATCTGCTTTTGATATAAGAGGCTGAAACTTCAGAAAAGCTTCAACTACACCTTCCTACAGGCAAACAGAATTGTGAGTGCTCTGAAGAGGAACCAAAGTATGGACACCACTAACTCCATCCCAAGATTTCTTCTGACAAGCTTTGCTCAGTGGCATCCATGCCTCAGATTCTTACTGATCTTTTTTGGCATTATTCATTGATTCTTCAGCCAGTCTCTAAACTACCAAGGTCATTTTGAATTTAAATTATTTGTTCCCCACATAATAAGATACATAATTATATAAAGGCATTGGTTTGGGGTGTTAAGGCACAAAGATATAAATTAAGAGATAACTAGCATCACAAAGCAGGATGCGAAACATATATTTGTTTATATATAATTTATATGGTATAAACAATAAAAATGGGAATCTAGAGGAAAAATAAATCACCTTGCATGGGAAAAGTCCCAGCCATACATGGAAGGCTACATAAGCTTAAGGATGAAAAATTAATACAATGCGAGAGAATCAAAATGTATTGGAAAGAATGAATCAAGTAGACCTGACGTCTGACTGGCTATCAGATATATGGAAACTGAAAAAAATCAAATTGATGCAAAGTTTCAAGCTAAAGAAAATCAGGTACCACTTTTAGAAACAAGAAAATCTAGGAGGGATAGAAAAAATGGTTTGGGGAGAAATTAATACATTTTAGATATGGTAAGTTAGAAGAAACAGCAAAATGATGAAGTAGAAATATTAGCAAACATGTGGAGACTGGGGCTTCAGATTAATGTTATTGTCAGAACTATTGATCTCAGAATAACACCCTCCGATACCCTCGAAGGCAGTAGTGAAGCTATAAGAGAATTACACTTCACTCAAGGAAGCAGGGAAGAGTAGAAGGCTTAAGAACTGAACTTCAGAGAATGCTGACAGGGAAATAGGCAGAAAGATAAATGATCAATAGAGCAGAACAGTGTTTGGAGGAGAGAAGAAAACGATGACGCAACAAAAAAGGTGAGTGTTTCGGGAAGGAAAACATGATTTATATTGTCAAATGTGACAGAAAATCAGGGAAAATAAGGCTTACAGAAAGCCATTGAATTTGACAATTAGGAGATAATTGGTAAGGTTTTGTTAGTGTGGTGAAAACAGAAGTCAGACTCAATATTTAATGGATCAAATTTTAATTTTATTCTTCAAGGTGTTAAATGCAGCAGGATGCTCCCTGTTACTATGACTATGTCCTATGTTCCTTCTTCCAAATGAGAGGAAATGAGTATTACACAGCACCACTGCACTGAGCTACCACTTGTAACTCTTTCCACTTATAACAACTCTACTTGGTCAAAGGACTGGAGCCAGGACTATCAATCATCACATAAATGTCTACATGATAGATTCTAAAACTTGACCTGGCTGATTGCCAATTCAGCTTCTACTGCCTCTGTCACAACCCACTTCTCTGCATGACTCTTTTGGTCACAGAGAACCAGGCAATGGCGATCCCATCAGCAGGGACATACTCGCCAAGAAGCCAATGTAGGCCCTTCCTTAGTGAGGCTCCCTCCAAGCCATGAGATTAGCCCTAAAAATTTTTTAACTGCAATTTTGTACTTTCAATTTTGTATTCTTTTTCTCAAAAGAAGGGCCCTCTAATTTAAAAGCTTCAGTCTCCATAAAACCTGGATCTCCCTGTATTAACCAGTAAGTCATCTTCTCAACACCTTAACACAGCCATGCTTGTAACATCACCTTACCTGCTCCACTAATGCACAGAGACTCAGAAAATCTAAAATAGCCTTAAAAGACAAAAGTTGGGACATGCTGGTCTGACTTGGTTTTCCCAGGATGGAACATAACTACAATACTTGCAACTCCCCTTTAATGTGACATAACTCTAAAAAGTGCTACTGAGTCTGCCAAGAAAGAAGACATGTTATCCATTTATTACAAGGAGAGAGGGGGATAGGGGATGTGTGAAAAAGGTAGTCAATAACATTGCAATAAGTTTGCATGGTGACGTGTGATTACTAGAATTATTGGGCGATCACACTGTAAGGTATAAAAATGTAAAATTATTATATTGTACATCTGAAACTAATATAACCAATATAAGATTGTATACCAACTATACTTAAATAAAAAAATTTAAAAAAAGACATATTATACAGTTCTCTTTTTTTTTCCCATTCTATTTGTTAATCAATTTATGTATTTACCAAACATTGAATTACTACTGAATCCCAGTTCTTTTTTTTAATTAAGTTTATTGGGGTAACATTGGTTAATACAATTATATAATTTTCAGGTGTACATTATCATTTGACATCTGTATATTCTATTGCATGTTTACCACCCGAAGTCCAGTTTCCTTCAGCTACCATATATTTGATTCCCTTTACCCACTTCACTCTCCCCCTAAACCTTATATTTGAACCCCTATACCCCATCTACCTCCCCCTCCTCTCCCACCCCACTAGTAACCACTAGTCTATAGTCCTGAAACTAATATAACCAATATAAGATTGTATACCAACCATACTTAAAAATTTTTTACAAAGAAGACATGTTATATGGTTCTCTTTTAAAATTATAAATGCCATGTTTATTCTTGTATTGAATAAAACATTTATACATGCAGACAAGATATTTGATGTATGTGTCACCCACACCAACTTCGTATCTAAAAAATTGGAAACCAAGACATAGATACCCTCAGAATTTCACAGGTACTATGCAGCAAGAGCAGAGGGCACCTTTAGAACTAATTTATTACCAAAGAAAATGAAGTCAGGATAAACTCAGACAACAGAACTAAAATTAAGAACTATAAATCTGCATCTCTGAGGGAGATGTCAATGGCTCTGTGAGCAACTAAATTTCATCAATACAAATCCACTATGCCCTGTGTGTATTAAACTTTATTTCAGTAAGTCACCATAATACCTCTAAGAGATAAGCTATTCTCGTCCCTATTTTCCAGGCTGGGAAAATGAAGCAACAGAGCATCACACATAAACTCCCCATTGAAGAAGTGGTAAAGGCGATGATTCTAATTCAGGCAATCTGATACTAATCTGGAATCTATTACTAATCTATGTTATACGGCTTTTAATAAAAATTGAATGTTCATTCAGTAAATATTTTTTTAAAAAGAAAGAAGCTCCAGGAGTTTATAGGTATAGTTTCAATAAATATTCTGATACTTCCAGATAGAAATAAAAGAAACCAACTTTCTAAACTCAAATCTATCAAACAACAATCCAAGGAAGACTACTGATGGCAGGATTATTCTATAATAAATGTTGTTTTTAAGGTTTTTCACAAGGCATCAGATGCCTGAAACATTCTAATAACGCAGTTCAATGTAATAATTAGTAGCCACAAAGAAATTGCTGAGAGATGCTCAGGAGATGGTGCCTGGAATGTACATAAATAATCTAAGGCTTGGATTGAAATGTCTTAAGACTTTAGTCATTCATCTGAGGAAACCCAATTCCTAGAATGCATTTTTATTGCATCTCTCATCTAAGGGAACAAAAAGCATTGCCATATTAGTACTCCATCTTTACACACTAATTCAGTCCAACAGGGGACCAAATGGTTTGTCCTCTCTGAGACCAGGGCAGAGACAGGTTCCAGGTCCTGAAAATGCTGGACCCTGAGCTCCCTCTGGAGGTGGTTAGGATTATCTGACTTCAAGGAAATCTGAATCACCTTTAGTCTTTGGCAAAGGAGGGACAATATAGACTATGTTATAGCCTCTGGATACTTGCAACCTGTATACTGCTATCCATTAAATAAAGGCTAATTGTGAAGAGCAAGAACCTTAACACAAAGTCAATTTGCAAGTCAATCTCAGACAAACTTCATTTCATTTACCATTTTGAGCTATATGTTTCATAGGATTGTTTGTTCTTTCAATACCATACGTATCCATCCAATTAAGCAAAGGAATCATTCCACTTATTCTAAGCCAAGAGAGCTGAGTGACCTGCAGAACACTGAGATGGTACTTACACAATGTCTCACTCTACAGCAAGTACTAAATGTTCTAATTTAGGACATCCCTGGTCTCCTGACACACAGTGACTAAAAAAACAGAAATGTGATGACTTTCAGTAGAGAATCTGAAAATCTGACCCGTATACTATAACTCACTTTGCAGAACATTATTCCTTTTTACCCTTTTACTTGCCTTATCTTTCCTTGTCACTCTTCCCTTTCTAATTTTTGAGAAACAATTTTTCTAACTTATCTGACATTCCACCAAATTCTGTTCCTAACATGCATCCTTCTGTGTTATCTCTAAATGTAATTAAATTTATTTCTTTAAATTAATTAATTTATTTACTTTTTAGGTGAGGCAACCCTTGGTTGACTTCACAGATTGCAAGGACCTTGTCAGCTTACAATCCCTTATTTATTTTTATTTTTTACACCTACAGCACCTGGTCTTCCTAGGTTAGGTGGTCTCCCATCCAAGTACTAACCAGGCCCAATCCTGCTTAGCTTCCAAAATCAGACGGGATCGGGCTTGTTCAGGGTGGCATGGCCGTAGACTAAATGTAATTAAATTTCAATTCCTTCATTAAAATACTTACAAACTATAAGTTAAGCCAATCTCCTTTACCTTTACACTCCATGCTGAATCATCCCTACTCATTCCTTGTTCAGCCACTTGAACAATTAATATTAGCATGCTATGGAGAACACATTCTATCCCACCAATAAAATTATCCCATATTTTATTCTTTGTTTTTTCTAAATGATTACTATGTAAGGTGCTTAATAAATTCATTCATTCATTCACAAAGCAAATGTTATTGAGTGCCAGTATATGCTAGGCACTGTTCTAGGCATAGGGAATATAGTAATAAACAAAATTCTCAATCCCTCCTACCATGTAGTTCATATTTTAGTAGAGGGAGACCATTAATAAATGAAATAAGTAAAATATATAGCTTGTCAGATAGGGAAATGTTATGTGGAAAAGTAAAACAGGGTAGGGGAATAGAAATGGAGAAAGTTGTAATTTTAAGTAAAGTAGTAGAGAAGGCTTCCTGTACAAGGAAAAACCAGTAAGGAGGTTGTCCTAAACAATGGTTAGGAGGTGAAGGAGGGAATCATGCAGTCACCTGCGGAAAGATTATTTCTAAGCAGAGGAAAGAACAAAAACTAGGGTTCTAAAGCAGGAGCATAGCTAGGAACAGCAAGGAGGCCAGTCGGTTTGGAATAGAATGAGCAATAAGGAGAGAAGTAAGCAGATAGGTCAAAGAAGGGACAGAGGAATACTGTGTAGGGCTGTGTAGGTTACCGTATCGTCTGTGGCTTTTACTTTGAGTGAACTGAGAAGCATTGGGGCCTTTGAGTAGTGACATCATCTGACTTAAGTTTTATTAAGAACACCCAGGCAGTGAGTTGGTAAGAGAATGAAGGTTAAAGAAGGGTGAAAGCAGGAAGATCAGCTAAGATGCTCCTGTGACCCCTATCAGTCAGGAAATTATAAGGGTTTTAGAGTTCTGTGCCAGGAATAGGAGATGAAGACCAAATATATATATTTTTTATTATATCACAAAGAGTAAATTAACACCAAAATAAATAGAAAATAGAAATAGTAAAGATAAGAACATAAACCAATACGATAGGAAACAAACAACAGAAATAATCAATAAAATCAAAAGATGGTTCTTTGAAAAAGTAAGTAAAACTGATTAACCTCTAGCAAGACTTGCCAAGAAAAAAGAGAAAACACAAATTACCAATACAAAAAATGATAAAGGGGGCATTACCATAGATCTTACCAACTTTTAAATGATAACAAGGGAAAGATGATAAACAATGTCATGCCAATAAAATCAGCAAAATTGATGGAACGGATAAGTTCCTTGAAAGAGGCAAATTACCAAAAAATGACACATGGAGAAATAGCAAATCTGAACATCTCTATATTTATGAAATAAATTTAAGAACATTGAATTTCCATATTAAAACCTTTCCACAAAGAAAATTCCAGGCCCTGTTGGCTCACTGGTAATTTCTAACAAATATTTAAGGAGGAAATAAAATCAATCTGACAAAAATTTTTTCAGAAAACAGAGGGGAGGGAACAATTCCCAATTCATTTTATAAGGCACCATAACACTGATACCAAAACCAGACAAGAACAATATAAGAAAAAAGAGACTAAAATCCCTCTTTAACATAGATGCTAAAATCTGAAATAAAATGTTAACCAGTCAAATACAATACAATACACATATAAAGGATCAAGTGGAGTTTAATCCTAGTAATGCAGGGCTGATTTAACATTCAAACATTAATTAATATAATTTGCATTAACAGAATAAAGGAGGAAAATCATAAGAGCATCTCAGTAGATGCAGGAAAAGTATTTAACAAAATTTAATGCCTGTCTACAGCCATGCTACACTGAACAAGCCCAATCCCGTCTGATTTTGGAAGCTAAGCAGGGTTGGGCCTGGTTAGTACTTGGATGGGAGACCACCTAGGAAGACCAGGTGCTGTAGGCGTAAAAAATAAAAATAAATAAGGGACTGTAAACTGACAAGGTCCTTGCAATCTGTGAAGTCAACCAAGGGTTGTCTCACCTAAAAAATAAAAATAATAATAAAAAAAAATTTAATGCCCATTCCTGGTAAAGACACTCAGCACACAGAAACAGAAGGAACTGTCCTCTGATAAAGGCCACCTACAGCAAACCTACAATTAACATCATACAAGGCAAGGATGTCCACTCTTACTGCTTTTGTTCAACATTATCACATGTCCCAGTCGGTACAGTAAGGCAAGAGTAATAAAAAGCATAAACATTGGAAAGGAAGAAGTAAAACTATCTTTGTATACAGATGTTATGACTGCCTATATAGGAAATTCTAAGGAATATACAGAGGAAAGAGGAGAAGAAGAAGAAAAAAGGAACAAATGGATCAATGAAGGAACAAAGGAAGGAAACCTACTAGGAATAATAAGTGAATTTACCAAGGTCTCAGACTACAACATCAATATAGAAAATAAATTTTATATCCATATTGCAACAGCAAACTGAAAGTTGATATTAAAAAATAATACCATTTATAATAGCATCAAAAAACAAAACACATAGAAATAACTTTAATGTATGAAATATTATAAAAAATTAAAGATCTAAATAAATGGAGAGTTTATATCATGCTCATGGATTGGAAGACTCAATATTATTAAGATATCCATTCTCCTTAAATTGATGTATAGATTTAACACAATCCCAATCAAAATCCTAGCAGGTATTTTTGTAGAAATTGAAAAAAATTGATATTCTCTTGATATTGATGTAAGGATCAACAAATATATAAATTCAACAGGAAATGGATAGACTTATAACTGTTAAACCTGCCACAGGGAACAACTCAATTTCCCTGGAGGAAATCAGTTGCTAAACCCAATAGGGAGTCTGTTAGAAGGGTGTATTATGGATAATAATCTCAGCTATGAATTCTAATTAACCTTTTGATGAGATGAAAATATTGTAATATTGTAATAAAGAAATTATGTTTTCCTTTGTTTTTCATGTCTACTTTTAGTAAATACAAAATAAGGTAGAGTCCTGGTAAAATACCAGATAATCCCATTTTATTGTTTTTAAGAGGACAATCAAGAATTTTGGTGCTATGCCTCTTTTTTGGGTTGTAGGTAATTTATTTTATGAAACAGAAAAAGTGTGTACTACATAAAAGCCACTATCAGATGAAACTAGCAAACTGGAAGAGTGCTGGTAGTTGTTTAAAAGGATAAAGAAATTTAATTAACATTTGAATATTATGTATTTAGTTATTTTATAAATATTATAGTTTTATAGCTGACCAACAGAACATATATTTAACCACATAATGGTAATGAACAGCTTTTAAAACAATGGGTTAGATATTTCATTAAGAACTAACTTTGGAAAGCCTGAGCATTCTAGGAAATAATTGACATATAAGGTTATGTGACTAGCAGAGGTCAGAGATTAGCATAAGTTGAGTGTGTATATGACAGGATGTTACCTACTCAGTAATCATGGCAAACAAAGAAGCAGGTAGAGAGGTGACTTTAATTGCAAATCAAAGCATCACATCAACAGAATTCTTAGAAGAAAGAAGAAAATAGTGAATGATCTAACAAAACAAAGTTGGATGATGCTAATACAGACGTATGGCCATCTTAACAGCTCGTGTTACATTTCTATTGTATATAAAATAAAAAAGGAAGACTTGCCAATTTGTATTTTAAGATTTTAAAAGACACTACCAGAAAAAAAATCTGTTCCTCTTCAAATTCTTCCCCTCACAATGGCCATCTCCACCCTAAAATTAGAAACCAAGCCAGAAAGAACCAAAGATAAGAATGTAAATATATGCTGCCAAAACCTTGCCTATTAATGTTAAATTATATGTAACAACAACATATCCTATTAACCCACTAACTGATAAACATGCTGGTCAAGCCAAAAGATTTGCCTCAAAGTTTTGCTCAATTTCTATCCTTTTAAACAACCTTCATGATATATTTAAATGCAGTTTCAGAATGTTCAGTGTGGAACCAAACCCATGTTTCATGCTTATCAAGTATATTTGTTTGCTCAGAAATGTTTAGTGCTCCCAGACATTGGGATCTTACTTTATTACACATTTAGAAACTTTTCCTTCTATAATTATAAAGTCCTGAACCAAAGCTAAGCATGACCACTAATCAAATATGTCTGAGATAATATATCATCGAATAAAATTATATGATTTAACATAAGCTGCAATGTTATTAGGATGTACCAGTCAGGCAGTTTTTATAAATTAATGTTCAAATTAAGAAAACATGAATAATTTAACGATTAATAAATTTAAAAACAAATTTAGGTGAATATACACATAACTACACAGAATTTATGATATATCTGTAGAAATCTCTAGTCAGCATTTTTGTGTAATAATAATAATAATAAAAAGGATTTTTTTAAAACCATACAGTGATTCTGGGATTCCCTGAATTTTCAGCTGCTGCATTTTCTACTCTACATCTGGCAGGTTCTTCTTCCTTTCAGTTTGTGCATTTCCTGTATTCTAAAAAGTAAATAGAAACAGGACCTTAATTGAGAAAATGATGAGTCTTTGGCTAAGGAAATATAGCCACAGATAAGTACTTATACTTTGCATCTGGGGATTGTTTTATAAGGTATAGAAAGACTATTTAGTAAAGTATTCCTCATTATCATCATGAAACAGAACTGGAGGTGGCTTTTGTATGGGCTCTTAACTCTCTTGCCTAATTCACTCTTTAGCAGTAATTTTAGGGTTTCTCTGTAGGTCAGAGTCTATTCAATGCATATATGCTATTTCAGTATACATTTAAGATGCCTAAAAGAGTTTAATTCACAACTGGGAAGTACCTAGATATGATTAGGTAATTTAAAATCAAGTCAATGACAAAGTCAAGAATAGAACAAGTAAGTTGCTATTACCGACTTTATATTTTTTAAAAACATGCCATATTTTCTCATGCTCTAAAATAACAAACTACCAACTCAAAATTTAGGAAATTTTCTTAATTCTGACATTAATTTATTAAAAATGTTTGTGTGCAATTTCAGTCACTTGTCAGAACTGCATTTTAATGGGTAGTACAAATAAACTACAACCATCATTGACGACTTCTGGTTATTTCTAATAACTACAACTGTTTCAAAGTCACTCTTAAAAATATTATTTTTCAGGAGTTCTATACCATATAAGCAAGAAGAGATTTTCTCTTCCTACTTTTGTATTTTAAAAATGGCATAACTGTCTTAAGAATTCATTTTTTCCTGCATTGGAATGTAATTGTAGTTCAGGGATAGGGGGACAGCTCTCATAGGACAGTGGGATAAAATAAACACTTAGAGCACTTTACTAGCCTGCCCAAACTCAGGAGCCCTAACTCACCCAATTATTCAAAAACTGTGAAAATAATGTGCTGTTCAACACGCTGTGACATCAGTAAGTCATCCAAGTTTAAAACCAACTTATTACTTTTTATAATGAACTAAAAGATGACCATTGGTAGCTTTCTTGTTCTATCTAGAAAATATCTCTTTTCTACAAAGTGGACTGTGGAGTTCTTAACAAGTTCTAGGCCAAAAATAAAGCATAAATGTCATTGTGAAAATATATCTAATAGTGTCTTATAACTTGCTTATCTGGATGTTGTAGAGATTAAATAAACAGTTAAAACAACTTCTTAAGTAGTTTCAGATCAAAGTTTCTCTATATTTATCATTTCTTTATTTTTCCTTAATAGGTATGTGCTAATTTTATCATGAATAAAAATATAATCATTTCTATTTAAAAAATAAGAAACTGAGATAACAGTGATGACCTCATAAAAATAGGAGGCCATCTATATGATTTAATTCAGTGTGTGCTCAGCACAATCCCCTTCCCTTCAAAGAATACCTTTAGAGAGTATTCATTTTGATGCTGAGGGCTTCAAGATTTCCAAATAAAATTCAAGACTCTCTCAGGTGAGTAGGGGCCAGGATAGTTCAACAAGATTATCTGATAGCTAGATAAGAGCAAATATTTGTGAAAATCGGACAGTAGGTGGACAGCAGAGATGGAAGAACAAATTGGAGAAAAAGCAGGAAGGAAGAGGCAAATACATCTGTTCTTGTGGGCAGTATAACCATATGTTTATACTATTATTAATTTCCTCTGGCATGGTTTTACTCACCCAATATTAGGTAATACACATGACACACATATTCTTTTCCCTGGGTACCATATATTCTAATAACTTCAGCATTCAAATGAGAGATGGTATTCACTACCTCCCCCTCGCAAAAAAAAACCTTGAAAACCTTTAGTAATTGGTTATTCTATGAAAATATAGATATTTATTAAGTTCAAAGATTATAAACTTTTGAATTTCTATAACTTACCAATGATAATAATTAAATTTACATATCAAGTCAAGGGTTCTAAACAGCATTCCTTAGTAAAAGCTATAAAAAAAAAGTTTTACCTCTTGTTTGTCTTGATTTTGATCCACATTCAGTAAAGTTGGTATTTTAGATGAGTCAGTTTTCTTTGATTCCCTCTTCAGCACTTTCATCTGTTTAACTTTTGCAAAAATATATACAATAACAACTTGTTATTCCTATCTTGACATTTTACTTTCCTTTTCAAAAGTTTCAAATGGAAATTCTGATATCCACCAAAGTCAATTTCTCACTTTATTATAAAGGAACTGAACAAACAGATCATGAGTTGTAATGGTAAAATGTGTCAATCATAAATAATTCATTTTATAATTTTACAAATGATCTACCATTAATTCTGACTGTAACTGTTAAGTGGATTAGATAATTCCTCTTGAACTATACAAGTACTGTATTCTTGCTATTACTGACCGTAACTGTTAAGTGGATTTATCTTTTTAATTCTGACTGTAACTGTTAAGTGGATTAGATAATTCCTCTTGAACTACACAAGTACTGTATTCTTGCTATTACATTAATTTTTCACAAGGTGTCACTGTTCTTCAAAGAAACATAACATTTACTCTTCCAAAAAATGAGTTTCATTTTAAGAGCTCAATACATGTTATAAATCTTAATCTACTAAATCCTTGGATGCCTGAAGCACATATATCAAACCTGCTACTATATGGGTAAATAATCATAGAGAAATATAGAAAATTGATTTGCTCCAGGTCATATAGTGAACCAAAACCACCTTCCTCAAATACTGTTCCAACATTTCAACAATATTGAGCTAATGAAAAATTTACCTTTTAAAGTTTTCTAACCTTTCTTTAAAATTACCTTTTAAGTCTCACCCCTTATTTGAATATGGGAAAAAATTCTCATCAGCTGAGAATATTTTTCACAGTAATTTACTATTTTCTGTTTAAATCAGATTATAAAATTTAAGTTATATTACAAAAAAATCTTGTAAAAGAGAACATCTGGAGATTTGTCAAGCTATGTAACCAATTTGTACCTTCCATTCCTTTCATCTCCTTTGACTGTATTGTGAAAGGCAATTCTGGGAAATGAAATTCTTTCCTGTCAGATCTAGAAAAATTCAGCTTCCTTTTGTTTCCATTTGCCATTTGGTCACTTTGGCCTGTTCGCTCATTAAATACACCCTTCTCCATAAACAAACAAACAAACAAACAAATGAGAGTTAATTTGAAGAAAGATATGTAACTATTTACTGAATGATAAGCCTAGAATTATTAGCCATTTGGGTGGTATAAGATAGGAATAACAATGTCTATCTTTGCAAGGTTATTTTAATAATTAAGAGGTAGAACAAAATACCAGTAAAAATATAAACAGATCAAACTCCAATAAAAGTTTCACAAATAAACTTTTTTTAGCATACTAAATATTCTGAGAATAACAGTCTTGATCATGAAAACTACAATCTTAACTTTTAATTTTTAAACTATTCATTGCATTCTGACTTTGGACAAATTGCTTCAGTGCATTTTATTTATAAAATGATGTGCTCTGGACACTAAGAAAACCCAAAGAAAAAAACTACTTGTGAACCCAGCATTTTGGAAAATCCTTATGTTATCTGTTTTTGTTCATTTGACAACAGATGATAAAAACTTTTCTAGAACACTCTTCCAGAATGTAATATGTAACATCCCACTGTGTAGATATACTCGAATGTATTTAACCAGTCACTTGCTTTTGGATGAATCTGTGTTGTCTTCAATTTTTTACTATTGTTAATAACACTGTATTTCAATTTTGAATAAGCTACTTTCCTATGTAAAAAATGAGGGAATAAACTACACTGATTATTTTTTCTAGTGAAAAGTAAAATGTGTCTATTCGGCAATTGCTTTTGATCTATAAAGTAAGATATCAAAAACATTTTTTGGAAGTGAAAATCCAAAATGTCTGTGACTTTTAAAGGTGAAAATCTTAATGTTTCCCCTCAAAATCAGACATTAAAAACACAAATCAAGCTACCAGAAATTAACTAAAATTGTGAAAGCATTGAGGAAATGATAGCCTATTTTTGTCTCGGGGGGGTGGGGGAACTAAAAGCACAGTTTTAAAAAATGTTAGAGCCTGGAGATGAGGAAAATGACAAGGTGAGAGGGCGAGGGGATAATGTTGAAAGAGGTCATACTTCAAAGACTAGGTTCTTGCCTTACTTGAGTGGCATCTGTATCCTCCTGCCTGCAATTAGATATAATTTGTCCAATAGATTGTGAAGAAGTACGTCTCTTTTTTGTTCTTTCAGTTACCCTATTTTTAAAAAACAAATGAGAAGTTATTAGAATGCCCCAGAAGTGCTTCTGTTTTAGCTTCGATAATGAATAAGTTATATCATGGAAGATTACTGTTTGAACACTGCATGCCGAAGTGCAATTGTCAGTCCTTAAGTGCCAAATGCTCTAAGTAAAGAGGTGAAAACAGAGCAGAGAACAACTCACTCATGGCTAACCTCAGGGACGACACCCATGTTGTAGGGTTACTCTGGCCGACCTACTTCGTCTCTTTTATTTGTTCTGTATCTGGATCTCTTAACTGCTAGGTTTCTGAAGTTCTGAGCCTGCTGTCCAAGGCTGGTTTGCAACCACGGTTATTGTAACCATGTCCACTTGCCCACCTCTGCAGACCACTAAGATTCACAATTTATAGCCCAAACCAGTCTGCTAGGATTGACTTGGGACATTGAACCTAGTCTCCTTCCTCATCTAGATACATAGTAGTTCCCCTAAATTTAGAACCGGGCTTGATGCTGTACTAGACAGACGCTTGCCACCCACCACACTGTCCTTGATTAACAGACTCATGTACCAGCCTCTCAATTTGCATCCATAGCTAAATCTAAACTAGCTCAGTATGTTGTTTTCCTCCCCAAATATCTGACCTTCAAAGGCCATTTGACTATAAAAGATCACTTTAACTATCCTTTCTCCATTAAGAGAATTTGCTATGATACAGAGATAAAGCCTACTTTATTATTATAACAAAGCACATCAATATCAGAACTTAGGTCATACCACCTTTTTTCTCTTCAAATGAGAAAAGAAATTTTCTGAGGATCTTTTTTTTTTTTATGAGGTTTTTCCAAAAGGCCTTAGTGAAAAATTGAATGTCTATGTAGGCAAGAAAAGTTAATTTCTTCTATAGCAGTCTTAAGAAGCATGTAGTAATACCCATTGTATGATTATAATTTCAATATATCTGAAAATTCAGTTATGTACAGACACTACGAACTTGATTCTTTGAATTACCATTATATAGGAACATTGTATTAACTCGGTCCATTTACTTCTGCTTCTTTTCTGTTAGAACTCACCTTGAGTTAAAGTGGGAGAGATCTGAATTGGGATTGGAAGTCATCAAATTACTGCTAGTTAGATTGATGGGTGGCATTGTCATACTACCTCCAGCATATGGATCATCTTTCATGCCATTAGAGTTAGTGCTGGGGTTGACAGGGTTTAATGGTTCATTGATTACAGGTTTTGTATCTTGAGACGTAGTATGAGCATCAATTGAATTCTGTTGGCAACGTCTAACTTCACCCTCTGGCTTTTTTGATTCTAAGGTATCTACTTTTCCTCCTTTGACTTTAATAACTCTGACTTTGATTTCCTTGGGCTTTTTCTCTCTTTCCATTTCCTGGAATAGATACATCCAAAATCTGAGTCAGGAGAACAGTAATTTTTATCATTAGAGTGCTATCATATAATTATATTGGCTAAAAAGAAAACCAAGTTTTACCTTTCCCAAAACTGAAGAACTTAGCAGTGTATTTGTATAAATTGTTTTTCTTTCATCTTTTATAAGTTCATTTTCTTTAGAATTCTCTTTTGGCTTTATGAATGAATTGACTTTTACTTCTCGTAGTAATTTAGCTCTTAGTTCCGGTATGAATCTGATAAAACAAATAATATCAACCAATAATATTTTTATTTATCTTTTTATTTTATCTTTAATGGAACATTTAATCAATTAATTTACATTGCAGCCACAGCATAAATAAGTCGTCAAAAATGCATGCCGAAAGATGGTCCAATATTTACCTAATATAAATTGCTTCCTGGTAAAGATACATCTTTTGATTTTGCCATGGAAATAAACTATATAAAAAGCTTATAAAATAGACTTATAGGCAAACTTTATTCAATAAAAGTGTTGCTTTTAATTTTGATAAATATACTATTCTTTTCAAGGAAGACTTGGCCACTTTGTCCTTCTTTTGGTTCTTTAAAGTAACAGTACTTAAAAAATGAACTAACTAGTTTCTGAAATCTTGCTCTAGAAAAATAGTTTCAGTACAAAATGTAACAGAAATCAATATTGTAGGAAGATTGCTCAGATTTAGTTTAACTTTCTTTTCTAAAAAAGTTATTTTTGCATAGAAAATGCATTCATATGACTCAAAATTCAAAAGGTTATGCTGAAAAGTCTCCTTCCCGCCCCTGTCTCTGAAGGCTATCAATTTGGGGGAGTTTTAAAATATCAGTCCATGAATGAATTCTTCCCTAATTCAGCCCAATCTTGTCAGTGCTGTACAGGGCACATGTCTAGTAAAGGGTAGTGTGAGGAGAAGAAGAAAATAACCAGTGTGATTACTTTGGCTGAATGAGAAAATATCACACCTCTGTCAAAACTGTCTTGCATTACAGAAGGTCCACGGAAGGAAGAGTCCTTTTACCAAAGGAAAAAGTCTTCCCCAAACATTTTCTGAGGGTTTGATAACTGGAACTCAAGAACTCTGACCCACAATAGTGAAATCCTAATATCTAAATACCCAAGAGATATCAACTTAGTCTATATAGCACTGATACGAATCAACTACTTTATTCAATAATTGGCACTTTCCATTAACAGCACTTTGAATATCTTCTCACTTTTTTGTTTTAGATTAAGATTCCTGAAATGCTTAGTTACTCTCAAAGATTCCCTTTTCTTTGCTTTTTCCTATTTTAGTCTCTCTTCAATGGCTGTTCCTGGACTCTTCCATGCCTGATCTTAACTCCATCACATTTTAAACTGATGTCTTTTTGACCTCATTTCCAAAGGCAAAGTGAATGATTTTGCAATTAATGAGAAACTTTTCCTGTTTCATTCAAAGCCTGAATAGAAAATGGTAGGTTTTTAAAGAAATATAGCTGATTTGTAAGTCTATTTTGTCATTATATATATATAATGTGGGACACAGAATGGCTATAAAAGAGATGGTCCCTAACTTTAGGGAATTTAAAAATTGGTGGGGGAAAAAAAATTGGTGGAGAGGAAAAGACAATAAACACCGCAACAGAGAATAAGTAAAGCAGAGAAAAAAAATCATTTGGGAAACGAATCTTAGTTATAATATTTAGATCAGAGATGCTATCACAAGGGAAAAAAACTGGACTATTCTGAGTCATTATTTGAGTCAGAGGTCCAAATGGGAATAAAGCTAGAAAGTACTGACTGTTTATTTAATGTTATCTCTGGTCAATGATGACCACTGAAATTATGCTAAAGAGCTCAGCACACATCCTAGGACATAGTAACTGTATAATGAATGTTAACTGCAATTATTTTTATTATTAAGATTTTCATCATGACACCTATGAGTCTACCATATACCTAGTCAACACAGGAACTTAAGTAAGGTTTTGCTAAATTGAATTTTTCTGTTGTGTAACATTAACCTATACTGCAATTCTCATGCTAGTTAAAATTTCCTATACAGAAAGTCCACACTCACTCAGAATGCTTACTTTTCAATAAATCCATCTCTAGTAAAATACTCATGATGCAAAAGATCAGTAGAGGATATTCTCTCAGCAGGATCAATTTGTAAACAAGCCTAGAAAATGGAAAAAAGATTCTATCGTTAAGTAAGGTCTTAACAGGTCTCCATAAGGCAAAAATTAAATTTATTTGACAAGTGTAAAATTCATTAATTACCCAGAATTAAAAGTGTTCTTGAAAAGTTGAAATTAGACCTCAGGGATTTCTGACCATGAGTTCTGACCATTTATTTCCCTAAGAAATTTGTACTTGTAAAGCATTATTACAGGTTAAATGTCCTATGATTCTAGCCAAAACAGAAGTCAGTCTATTTTTCTTGGAATTAGTATAGAGATTAATTAGCTCATTTTGATCCTCTTCTCAGCCCTGAAGATGGAAAGTTAACGAATTATCATTTCCATTTTACAGAGCTAGAAGCATGACTTGCCAAACTAGAATTTTAACTCATATTGTCTGATTCCTAATCCAGTGCTTTTTCTATAGCATAATACAATTTCAAAAATATTCAAGCCTCCAAAATTTTCAGAAATCCATTATTTGAACGGCTTTTTTCTGTTTCTCTATCTGGGGAGTAATTCAACTGAGTAGAGACACAACCAAAAAAATAATAACCCCACAAAAGAAAAAACAATGGAAGGGTTTTGAATAATGAGTTGCACATAATTTTCATTCTTCATAATCGTTTTGTAATTTTCATTCTTCCTCTAAAAGAAGGCAAAACATAGTAATAATAGGTAATTTTATTGATGCTTACAGCATGCTATACAACTCTATGTAGCCTTTTCCTGTTACTTGATCCCAATAACCCTACAAGTTATTATCATCCCCATTGTACAGATGAGGATACTGAGGCCCAGAGAGGTCAAGTAATTTGTCTAAGATTCATAAGTAAAAGAGCTAGAATTAAAATTTAGAAAATTCAGGTAATGCATATTACACTTCAGTTTATTTCAAAATGTATGTGTTTAAACTGATTCATAGTAAAAGTTGTAGAGCTATGCTGCACAGTAATATGAATACAGTTAACAATACTGTACTGTGCATTTTAAAATTTGGTAAGAGGGTAGATTTCGTGTTATGTTTTACTACAATTAAAAATGTTGACTCACAAAGTGAAATGGAGCCCATTATTTAATACTATATTATATAGGAATACCTGGATCCTTAAAACTGCAACTAGCTAAAAATGTGTGCTTATTTTAGAACATAATAGTAATCCATCAATAAAACTTAATAAGAAAAATGCTAAAAGGTCTGTGTAAGTCATAGTCTATTAGAGGCAGACAAATTAGTCATGCTGTGAATAACATAATTCAGAAAATTTAAATACATGCCCTAGTTTGGAAAATGTAAAATATGGTACTTTGAGAAACAGACTGGCAATTACTTTAAAAATTAAACAAATACATACCTTACACCCACCATTCCACTTTTAGATATTTACCCAAGAAATAAAAATATACATCTACACAAAGACTTGCACATGAATGTTCACAGCAATTTTATTTGTAATAGCCCAAAATAGGAAACAACCCAAAATAGGAGAAGAGATAAAAAACTGTAGTATATCCATACAATGGACAATACTCAGTGAATAAAAGAACAAACTGCTGATACGTGAAAAAACATGAATGAATCTCTAAACCATAATACTGAGTTTAAGCCAGACATAAAAGAAAATATGCTGTGTGTAATTCCATTTATAAACTATTCTAGGAAATGTAAACTAATCTATAGTGACAGAAAGCAAATCAGTGGTTATCTGGGGACAGGAATGGAGGAAAGATGGATTGCAAAAGGACATGAGGACATTTTAGGGGGTGATGGAAATGTTATGTATCCTGATTGGTGGTGCTGGTTTCATAGGTGTTTATATCTAGCAAAATTCATCAAATTGTACCTTTCAAGTATGTGTAATTTATTTTATATAAATTATACCACAGTAAAATTGTTTGGAAATTTTAAATCTAGGAAAAAATACAAGTTCTACCCTAGATATTAAGATGTATTTTAAAGTTATAATAATCAATCAAAATTATACTTTTATTGAAATAAAGAGAGAAATCAATGACATAGAAACAGACCCTAGCATGTATAATAAGCATTTTGCCTATGATAAATGTGAGTCAACATTTTTAATTGTAGTAAAACACACATAACACGATATCTACCCTCTTACCAAATTTTAAAATGCACAGTACAGTATTGTTAACTATATTCATATTACTGTGCAGCATAGCTCTACAACTTTTACTATGAATCAGTTTAAACACATAGATTTTGAACTAAACTGAAGTGTAATATGCATTACCTGAATTTCTAAATTTTAATTCTATGATAAAAAAGCATTCCAAATCATTGGATTATTCAGGTTGAAAAAAAGTATTGCAACATATATGATAAAAGACTAATATGCTTATTATTTTACAAATAAATACAGAAAAAGATATTCTAATTGACAAATAGATTGATTCTTAAGAGATGCAAATGATCAATTAGTATGTTCAACCTTTCCTGTAAGTGCAATTAAAAAAAGATACTATTTATAGCCTATTAAACTAGCAAATATTTTAAAAATTATAATATCTAATGCTAGGTTAAGAGTAGAATGTATAGCCAATGCTACTTGAGAGAACCTGAATATAAATCAGTGAAATCTTTTCGGAGAAAAAAATAGCAAAATATATTAAAAATTCTAAAAAGTATAAACCCTTTTGCCCACTACTCATGCTTTTAGAAATTTATCCTAAACAAATAATAAAATAAATTCATAAAGACATACGTAAAATATGTTCACTGTAGCACCTTTACTAATAGTGAGGGAAAAAAACCTGAAAACAAATGTCTAAAATTGCGAGATCAATTAAATAAACTATAGTATAGTCAGACAATGAAATACTATGTAACTGTTGAAAATTATGATGTAATTATGTTCCATATTTATTGACATGTAATATGTTTATAATATACTGTTAAGTAAAGATAAACAGGTTACATAGCAGTGTATAAAGTATAACACCTTTTAAAAAGCATAAACTTCCTTTTTTTAATGTGAACCAGTCGTATAGTCATTTATTATCATTATCAAGGATTATGTACTGTACATAATTGTATATGCTGTACTTTTATACAACTGGCAGCACAGTAAGTTGGTTTGCAACAACATCGCCACAAGCACATGGGCAATGCATTGAGCTACAACCTTATGATGGCTACAGCATCACTAGGCAATAGGAATTTTTCAGCTCCATTATAATCTGATGGGATCACTGTATATGTGGTCTGTCACAGACCAAAATGTTATGTGGTACATGACTGTATTTAGTTCCCATTGTACCACAACTCCCATTTCACAGTGGATGACAAAAAGAAATTAATAAACTCACATAAGGCCACATGGCTGAAAAGTGTTAAAGCTGAGGTTCGCATGCATTGGGTCTGTGCCCAGAGGCAGCACTTAAAAAGCATAAATTTCTATGTATATATTTGGTTGGAAAAAGTCTAGACGTATATAAACCCAAATGTTAATAGCAATTTTTTTTTGGATTATGGGAGTTGGGAAAATCTTAACTTCTCCTTTTTGTTTATCATGTATTTTCTAATTTTTTTATAATCATTTTTTATTCTTTATACAATTAAAAAAATATGAAATTTAAAAAAATCAAACTGAAAATGTAGTAAACAAATTTATCCTTAATAAACTCTAGTTCTCTGCAGGTATCAATGAAATAATTTTTTCTTTCAAGAATAGTCTTTAGATGTTTATATATCATATGTTTATCTAAATAATAGCAACAACAACTAGTAACATGAACAACATTTGTTGAAAGCTTATTCAAGGACCTATGCTCAGAAAATTTCCACTATTACTTCATTTAATCCTCCAGCCCCAGAAAATAAATACTGTTAATGTTGTTTTATAGCCCAGTAAACTGAGGCACAGAGATTAAGTGACTTGCCCAAGGTTACAGAGCTAATTAGTGACAGACCTGGGTTTTAAATGTAGTCTGTGTTTTCAAAGTCCCTTCTTATAAACATTACATTATACTTGCTTTGAAATATAGGTAACCACTTTATTTTTTTAAGGGCTGTACATTAGAAATAAGATACCTTAGTTGATCTGGGAAAGGAAATTGGCTGGATAGAGAAAATAAATAAGAACAGAGTCACTTTTCATAGTAAACTCCCTTTCCTTTTGAATGTTGTACTAAGTGTGTTGGTATACATTTATTATTTAGATTAAAATGAAATTTAAATTTTAAAAGAATTAAAAAGTGCTATGTAATGTTTTTGTTTTCTCCAATTCAAGGTGAATTTTGGCATTGTTGTCTTTAAACATTACAACTGCAGCTGCCAAAGTCTTGTTAGGATACCACTATACAAAGAACAGATCCCTAACTTGTGTAGACTAGCTATTAAAAAGTGGTGATAAACATGGTAAGTCCTTAGAATTTTTGCAGTTAATCCCTAATTATCATTAAAATTGGGATAAACTAAAAATAATAAACAAGATTATCCTAGGGAGCTTTCAGTTCTAACAGTCTATGAATTTTAATTTCTCTGAACTAAAGACAAAGACAGGAATATAGTAACTTTTAACAGATAACATTACTTTATGAATCCTTTTGGAATTTCATTAAAGTACTGTCCTAAAACTATATTATAATTTATGCAAATTTCTCATAAATAAATTCTTAATCTCTCAACATACATGAACTATATCTGCTAACAATCCATTTAACTTTGGGTATTTTTTCCTTGCATTTTTGGGGTGTTGAACTTGAGGAAGAACCACCCCAGCAAAAATAGGACTCTTGGAAAAGATATTCTGCAAGTGAGGTGTCAAATTGCCTGAAAAGAGAAAAAATATGTATATAAGAAAACAGAGAAATTAGTCTATAATCAAAATAATCAAATTGCTATGTGGTCTGCATTAAATTACTGAAAAGGGAGAATAACAATTTTGATCTTTTAATTTTTTAAAGTTGAACAAGGAACCATCTGAAGATAACACAAAAAATTGAAGTTTCCCCAGTAATCTGTTGATAGTACACAGGCAGTAGAAAAAGTAAAACAACCAGGGTCATTTTCTTTTCCCAAAATATAACACATAAAATATAATGCTACCAGGCAAAACACATTCAAACTTTTATATATTTCTGTATGGGTATCTAAATGGTTTAACTATCAAGTGTTTATCAATAAAGCCTTATTCAAAACAACTAAAATATTAAAATTATTTAGAAATAGAAATATTACAACAAAGAAACAAGGTTATAAAGCAGTCGTAGAATGGAAAGAACCATAAATAGAAATGGAGAGAGCTAAGTTCTAGCACCAGTTTTGCTCTAACTAGTTCTGTGACCTTGGGCAAATCTCGCCCTTTTCTGTGCCTCAGTTTCCTCATCTGTAAAATGACAAAACTTGATCCCATCATCTCTAAAGTTCCTTCTAATATTAATCTCATAACCAGAACTTTAAAGATAACACTAAAATGTGTGATGCTTTAACGCTCTGAACTGTATCTTTAATCAATATTTATCTAGATTTCAAGATTTTTAGTTATTTACAGTACCTTCCTCATAATCCTGTAATTACAGGTTTATGTATAGCTTCCTCACCACGAAAAGGGCTCCTTCAGCTCCTCATTCAGAAATATATATATATAAAAAAACCATTGAAACTCCATAAGAAAGGTTATCCATCAACATATTTAGGTAGTCAAAGCAAATAATCACATAATTTAGCTTTCATCAAATATTTTTTTGAATAAGTTACTTAGCTATTTGGTTATCTACTATGCTAAAAAAAACCATTTACTCAGTAAATAATTGATATTGTATATCTAAGTGCTTTAAAAAAGCATTAAAATCAACTCTATTATTTAAACGTCTTCTTTGAGAGATACAATTATCTGTAGAAGCCAAATTTTAAAACAATTTTCAGACAAACTAAAGTAGATTCCTATTATACTATTTTTCTTATTATCAACCGTCAACACATGGCTTAGCTATTTGCACCCTGGCAAAGAAAATATTATTTGTAAAAACAGAGTTGTCTACCTTCTTTATCAGCCCAAGGCATCCATCTGCTGCTATCTATCAAAACGATATGCTTCCCTGTTCTTATAACGAAAAATCTATATTTGAAAGTCAAGCAGAATTAATCTGACAATATTTATTTTAAGCTTTTACCAGTATTTCAGTAATACTCACCTACTTTTAAAACAATTTTATGAAGTAAATCCAAATCAGAGCTGCTAGGAAGAAAGGGATTTCCAGTGGCCATCTCAATGATCATACAGCCCAAAGCCCAGATATCCACAGGTCTGAAACAGAGAGGAATAAATCACTTTTTTTTCATGGAGAAATATATAAAATATCTTTTCTAAAGAAAACTTTTAAAATAAAAAGGTCAAAGAAAAAATAATGGGTAATATCATTTATAAATTTTCACTGCAATATCATATGTCGACTTTAGGATATACATTAAATATGACCACATTGTATTAATAACATTAAATAGCTTATATTTAAACTGCATGAGAAGTCACTTAGCAGTCCAGATAAAAAGTAACTGTATTCTAAAATTGTTTCAGATACTTATATAAAGATATTATGATAAATGGTTTATGAATTAGAATAACTGAACACTAAAATCATCTTGTATTTAAAAAGTAAAAATTAAAAATCTTAAACATTTTACCACTTACATTTCATTTATTCATCTTAACACATTGTGAGTCATCTATAATTCAAATTTTTTTCTATGTAATCAGTTTTTTAGAAGATAGTTTATATCACTGGGGCTTTTAAATAGACAAAAGGGATACCAACCCCACATACAGAAGAAATATAAATGAATGCTACAATGAGACCTATTTTTTACTGATATACTGATAAAAATCATAAGCTATAACTGCTGGCAAGACAGTAAAAAGATCAGTGGTTGCCAGGGGTTCAGATAGAAAAAGGGAAGAATATTTACAGAGTGAACAGTGGCCACCTGCTGGATTTTTGTTTATCTTTGTGCATGTAGGGTTTAGAGTAGGCTCACATGTCAGATACTGATGATACCCCACCCTGTATGCTCTCTTCCCACCTCTAAGTTCACCTGCAGTTGCAGTGGACCACAGAGGTTTTTTTTAGAACTGTGAAACTATGCTCTAAGATACTATAATGGTGGATATATGATATTATACATTTGTCAAAACCCATAAGAAATACAACACAAAGAGTAAACCTTAATGGAAACTATGAAATTTAATGATAATGTATGAATGTGGTTTATCAATTCAACAAATATGCTAAACTAATGTAAGAGGTTACTAGGAAAACTGTACTGTGGGAGAGGATAAAGGGGGTTTATAGGAACTCTGTACTGTCTGCTCAATTCTTCTGTAAACCTAAAACTGCTCTTAAAAGTCTATCAATTAAAAAACTTGAAAGAGAAAAAGCAATATTCTATACTACATATATGCTACTATTTCTGTTTAAAGGAGATGTGTGTATTGGTATTGCTAGATAATGATTTTAAGGAATAAATTATTTAATTGTCCTGTATACAATTTTCAAGTCCACATTACAATAAAAACTGGATATAATAGGAACTTATTAGCTTGCTCATTTCACAAATTTTAAGAACTTAATAGAAATTTATGTTTCAGTGAGAAACAGTAAAATCAAGACCAATTGTTAGCCTTCAAAGCTTTAAGTAAATTATCTGAAGCACTCACCATCATACTCACCATTTCTACCTCCAATAGAGGCACTAAAAAATATTCCTACACAAATCAGTTCACTTTTCCTCAGCTTGATTTGAACTTTCACAGTTCAATTTAGTAAGGTAAGGCATTATCTGCAGAAATGTAAAGCATTGTATGGGCAGGCCTTTCAGAGAGCAATAAAAGACCGAATACATGTAGTTGATTGTCACTGCAGCACTAATCTTAAAGGGCTCCCCTATTATCTGAAATATGAGCCAGTTCTACTCTCACATGCAGGGTAAAAGGAGAATTAAAAAGAAGCACAAAGAGATGGGCTTTTATCATGAGATAGTGAAGAGATCTACTGACCTACTCTCCAGTGAAACTGGTGAACACTATTTTTTTAAAAACCCACAATAAAAGCCTCTTGAAATAAGCCTAAGGGCAAACAACAAATGAAAGATCTATTCAGGAAATCTATAAAAACTTGTTAAGAAAGATGAGTTTGTGATATTTGAATTAAGACCACTCTCTCCCTCTTTCATTCTGGCTCAGTGAGACAAAGATTCTGCCCTACACACCATGCTACATTTTGAGGCATCTAGAACAGTATAATTTAAAAATTATTACTTGCCAGTCTTTGCAAAGAGGGTGCCATATTCCAGAAAACAGTAAACTTGGCAGTTCTTATGGTAATACTGGCAGGGGGAGGTAAATGATTTTAAAATCTTTGCAGAATGTAGAGACTAAAGATAAGCAGAGGAGGCAACTCAGCGAAAGGTGGGGCACAACTTAAAGCAAGCGTGGATACAGCCTGAGGGATGTCTGTATAAGTCTGGGGTGGGGGCCACTCAGTCACAGAGGACAATAGTGGTAAAATTAATAGCCAGCAGGGCAGGGCAGGTGCCTACAGGGTCTCTCTGTTGTATTTACAGGTGTCCTTTTTTTTAGCTCTAACCCAGACACAGAAGGCAGAGGTTGTCAGTAATAGAGGTGACAGATAAACCATGGAAAAAAGAGATGGCTAGGAAAGGCCAGGCAAGATCCCAAAATATACATACTTTCCATAAGAGGTATCTTTCAATACTAATTCTGGAGCTCTATACCAGCGTGTAGCCACATAGTCTGTATAAATGTCCCCAGGAGCTGCTAGTGTTCGTGCAAAACCGAAATCACAGAGCTTAGTAATTCCTGACTGGGACACTAAAATATTCTCAGGTTTTATATCTCGATGAATAATCTAAAAAACAAACAGAAGATGCAATACATTAAAATGAAGTTTTATTGGAGAATTTCTCAAAAATTATACAGAGAAAATTTATCTAATTAAGATAGTAAAGCTATTTTCTTACCACATGTAAAGGATTAACTACACACTGCAAAAGCTAAAGTTATACATTTTCAATTTTTGTCCCATCTATCATCTCAAAATGAAATGAAGCCAAGAAAACAGACATAATACTAAAAAAGGTAAATCATATTCCTAACAGGAAAAGTAATCAAAAGAAAATGAAAAGGGTTTAATTTTCCTTTAACCCCACGTCACACTCCAGATACTGCCCTCTCTCTCATTTCCTCCACAGCTAAGCCTTATCTTTACTCAGTTGTCACTTTCTAATCACTCATTCACTCCTCAAGGTAAGGTGTCTGTCTTCTGCTCCCACATTGCATTAAACTGTCCTAGCCAAAGTCATCAACAACTCCATTGTTGCTACATCCAATAGACAGCCCTCAATACATACCTTGCTTGATATCTTAGTGTAAAATGCTGCCAACCACTCCTCCATTCCTGATTTCTGGGACCTAAAATTCTCCCAGTCTCCTTCCACCTCTGTTTGAAGTTCTTTCTCTGTTTGTCCCTTAAATGCAGGGTTCTGGTCTTAGGCTTTATCTTCTCAGACATCATCTTCCCAGGCAAACTCACCTACTTTCTTTTTGGACCACTTTCTTCACTTGGTTATGGAGACATCATACTCTCTTGGGTTTCTTCTCACCTACTGGCTGCTCCATCTTGACCTCATCTACTCTTATAGCTTTCGTAACTATCCATATACTGATGATTTCCAAATTTCTGTGTCTAACCAAGATATCTCTTAGTTTCCATGAGAAGTAGAATTCTACAAGAAGTCCCACTCAGCAAATGCAAAACTAAATGCATCATCTTCTCTCCCAAACTATTTATTCTTAACAGGCTTTAGTAAATGGAACCAAAACTGACTCCAAGTCTCAAGCCGGAAACCAAGGTATTTTTTCTCTCAGCTCCTATATACTCTTAACCCATCTATTTCTCTCCCTAGTTCAAGTCCCTTCAGCTATCTCACCAAAAATTACCACACTACCAACTGGTCTCCTTGAATTCACTCTGATCCCCTCTGATCCACTGTCCACAATGAAGTTATAGTACTATTTTAAAATCACATGTGATCATGTCATTTCTCTGCTTAACATCCTTTAAGGATTCCCCATCTGACATGACAATTTTGAAACTCCTTAAAATGGCTTGTAAGGCCTTGTAGGATTTGGCCCCTCCTCTCCTTATCAACCTCCTCCCCTCATCTATACACTATTAGTTTCCCAGTTTTCCAGGGCTTCTCTCATCTCTGTGCATTTGCTGATGCTGTTCCAACTGCCTGGAATACTTTCCTGGCCAACTGTTCCCTCGGGTCTCAGCTTAAATGTTTGTATTAAGAATTCCTTTCTATGTTCTCACATCATTCTGCATGTCCTCATCACAGTATCTGTCATGCTATATTATTAACTGCCTGTTAATTTTTGTAACTCTCACTAGATTGTAAACTCCATGATGGCAAGATGTCCTGTCTTATTCAAGCTATGTGTCCAGGGCCCAGTACAGTGCCTAAAACAAAGAAGGCATTTCAAAACTTTATCAAATGAAGTATGTTTGCATCACCAGAAAAGTTTCATAGCACAAGTAAAAATAGCTCAGTTACAGAAATGCAGGATCTTTTCTTCTTTATAAAACTTATCACTATAAATCTTTGGGACTGGCTCTTGTTCTGCTTCAGTCTCCTTCCACAAAATTAACAGGGTAATGAGCAGCCTTAAAGATGTCTATAAAACTATATTAATCCTTTTTACTTCCACAACTTTTGATTACTATATGCCAGCCCCTATGCCAAAATCTGAGGATATAATGTGAACAAAAATAGACATGAAAAAGCACATTAAGATAGCACTTCACACATCCTGCCCACCACACATCCATAACCTTCTCCTCAGTGCTCCAAACATGGGACAGAAAGATCTATCCAGCTGATACTCTAATGGTCTCACTCTTTTCAACAACTAACACAACTACATGCAGAATTTTCTTATCCTCGAAAACCAAGCACTCTCTGAAGCCCAACTTTTAAAATCTATGTTTTGACAACATCCTCCTTAGTCTTCCACTATCACACTGAGACCTCCATAAACAGAGCATTTCTATTTGTTTTAGTCTTCCTTCACTTCTCTCATCAACATTTAGTAATTTTCAGTATAAAGGTCTTGTACATCTTTTGTCAGATTTTCTCTAAGTATTTATTTTCTTTTGATGCTGTTGTAAGGGTATTTTAAATTTCAATATGATTGTTGCTAATATATGGAAATACAATTTTGGTATATTGATCTTGTCTCCTACAACCTTTATAAACTTACAGATTAGTTTTGTTAACTTTGTTGTAGATTCCACAGAACTTCCTATATAGATAATGATGTCATCTGTGAATAAAGACAGTTTTACTTCTCAGAAAAAGATACCACTTCACACTCATTGGAATAGCTATATTCAAAAAGACGATAACAAATATTGGGGAGGACATGGAAAAACTGGAATTCATTGTTAGTGGGGATGTAAAATGGTACAGCCACTTTGGAAAAGCTTGGCAGTTTCTTTAAAAAGTTAAAACATAAACGTATCATAAAATTCAGTGGTATTCTTAGCTCTTCCTATTTCTATTCCCCTTTCCCCAGCTCCTGGCAGCTTTGTAAACCAGCAGCTCCCCCAAATCGACGGGGTTATATTTCCTCCAAAACCCCATATCCAGATAACTGTCATTATCTGACCTGTCCAGCAGGTCACTGAAAAATCCCACAAGAAGGCTTATCTTCATTTAACCTAACTCAGAGATTGTCCAGTGCAAACAGCCTTTCACCCAGGGCCTTCGTCAGAAATAATTAGCGGCCACTGTATAATATTATAGCCACCTGAGGGAGCTATAACAAGACAAACAACAAGTTGACCAAAATACTTTTTAAAAAGGCTGGAAGTGAAATGTCCATAAAGAGATGTCCAATTCCTGAGAATTAAGAAGGCTACATGCAGAGCTGTGCATATGCCCAGAAAAGACTCGAGATGGTCCTAAGCTCTTATCTCGAGCTGACTTTGAGGCTCTGCACAAGCAAGAGGTTTAAGGCTAGGGCAGAGTTGTAAATTATCTGCCTGAATATCGAAGTCATTGTCCAACCACACAGAGGGAGCCTCTCAATAAGTAATAAATAAGGCTGAGACATTTGTTGGTTTCAGGTATTTAAGGAAATCTCTGTCCAGTCTTTATCTAACCATTAAGCTAACTGAGCAGAGATTTCGGTGGTATTCTGAAGAATACAGAGTTCCAGAATTAGCTCAGGAAAGTAACTAAACGGCCACAACAATAACAACAACAACAACAAAAAAACCACATCGAAAACGACAAACCCTCAGAGATGGGAAATGGATTTCCAGTGTCGCCATATTATTTTAAATGTCCAGTTTTCAACAAAAAATTTCCCTGAATAAAACACAAAACAGGTATGCATAGAAACAAGGATGGCCCATACACAGGAAAGAAAAGCAGTCAATAAGAAACTTTCCTGAGAAAGTGCAGGCACTGAACTTACACGACAAAGACTAGAATCGGCTATTTTAAATAGCTTAAAGAATCCATGTCCAAAGAACTATAGAAAAGTAGGAACATAATGTCTCATCAAATAAAGAATATCAATAAAGAGAAATTATAAAAAAAAAAAAAGAATTAAATATAAAAGAACACTACCAAGGAAGCAAAAAACGCACAGAATGGGAGAAAATATTTGCAAATTATATCTGATAAGCATCTATATCCAAAATATATAAAACTCAATAATAAAAAACAACCCAATTGTAAAATGGGCAAAGGATTTGAATAGAAATTTTTTCAAAGAAGATATACAAATATGAATCTGTTCTGGATATTTCATTTAAATGGAATTTATACTATGTAGTCTTTTGCATCTGACTTTTTCCCATTTAACGTAATGTTTTCAAGGTTCATTCATGTTGTAGCATGAGTCAGTACTTCATTAGTTTTTATGGCTGAATAAATTCCATTGTATGGATTTACCTCATTCATCAGTAGATATATTATTTGAGTTGTTTCCACTTTTTGGCCTTTATGAAAAACATTGCTATGAACATTCCTGTGCAGGTTTTTATGTGAACATGTTTTCTTTTCTAATTAACTAATTCATTTATTTATTTTTATGGTGACATTTGTTACCGAAATCCAATAAGTTTTAGCTGTACACTTTAACGGTAAAGCATATATATATTTACAGTGTGTTCATCTTCCATAGTTAGATTTGTCACCACATATTTGACCCCCTTTATCCCATCTACCTCCCCCTTCCCGTTTGCCCCCTCCCCTCTAGTAACCACTAGTCTATTGTCGTTGTCCATGAGTCTCTGTTTGTCCTATTCATTTGTTGCTTTTAGGTTTATATCCCACATATGTGATATCATGTGATATTCAGCCTTTTCTGTCTGGCTTATTTCACTTAGCATGATTATCTTGAGGTCCATCCATCTACCATATGATCCAGCAATCCCTCTAGTGGATATTTACCCCAAAGACTTGAAAACTCATATCCAAAAAGATATTTCCACACCGATGTTCATAGCAGCATTATTCACAGTGGCCAGGACATGGAAGCAACCGAAGTGTCCTAAAATAGATGATTGAATAAAGAAGCTATGGTACATATATACAATGGAATATTACTCAGCCATGAGAGATGAAATACTGCCATTTGCGACAACATGGATGGACCTTATGTGAACATGTTTTCAATTCTCTTGGGTAAGATACCTAGAAGCAGAATTGCTAGGTAATATGGTTATTCTATGTTTAACTTTTTGAGGAACTGTCAAACTGTCTACCATAGCAGCTACACTATTTTACACTACCACCAGCAGTGTATGAGGGTTCTAATTTCTGCACTTCCTCATCAACATTCTTAACTGTCTATTTTTTAAATTACAGCCAGCCTAGTGGGTGTAAAGTGGTATCTCACTGTGATTTCGATTTACACTTCCATATGACTAATGATGTGGAGCATCATTCCACATTGTATACCTTCTTTGGAAAAATGTCTATTCAAGTCCTTTGCCCATTTTTTAAAAATTTTATTTTATTATTAATTCCAAGTATACAGTACATTGGTTAGATCCTTTGCCCATTTTAAAAGTGGACTATTTGTCTTTGTATTGAGTTGTATTTTACAGACCCTGAATGTTAGATGCTTATCGGATAATGATTTGCAAATATTTTCTCCCATTCTGTGAACTGTCTTTTTACTTTCTTGATGGTGTCCTTTGATGCACAAAAGATTCTAACTTTGATGAAGTCCAATTAGTCTACCTTTTCTTTCATTATTTTTGGTATCGTATTTAAATAACTATTGCCTAATATATGGTCATCATACAGGTTTTTACCTATGTTTTCTTCTAAGAGTCTTACAGTTTTAGCTCTTATATTTAGGTCTTTGATCCATCTTGAGTTAGTTTTGTATAGAGTGTTAACTATCAGACTTTGGACTCAATGAGTTTGATTCTCCTTTACTTTGTGGTGGAATGCTCTAGAACTACAGAAAACTTCATATTACAATCTGACTTATAATACCTCTGCTCTATAGAGCCCTATGTGCTTGAATTTAAACATTTATCTAAGAAGAGAGTTCAAATTTCCATATCCTCTAACAGCCTCAGAGACCCTGGTTCTTAATCACCTAGAGTTCAATTTCATAAACTTTTCAATTGGATGTTATACAATTAAATGAGAATGTATATATGAAAAAATAAGCCGGTAGTTTCCAGAAAGATGCTGAATATCTGAGGTGGACTGCAAGAGCAGGAATTCCCTATATGCCCTAAAAAAAAAAAACAAATGGTAAGTGCAGTCCTTGACTAGATCCTGATTTTAATGAATCAGCTGTGAAAGACATTTTAGGAATAATTGAGTAAATTTTAATATAAATTTGGTATTAGAGGATATTAGGGAATTGTTAATTATGCAGATTATGTAATGATTGTGAAGTTATACAGAAAAATATACTTTTTTGAAGGGCTAAGTAGTGGAGTATTTAGGGATAAAATGCAAGGTTGCCTATAATTTACTTTAAAATACTTCAGAAAACAAAACAGATGAAGCACACATAGCAAAATATTAACAATATATTAAAATACATTAAGTAATATTAAAATGTTAATGATATTATTCATATAATAATAATTCTTCGTTTGGAAGACTGAGTTTAAAATCCAAACACAGAGTTAAGAAAATATGCAAAAGAGACCTCAATTTAGGGAAGTAGGGCTTTGTGGAGTAAGGGGTGTGTTGGGGCTAAGGAAGATTGAAAGTCCTTAGGTATTAATCAGAATTACTTAAAGTTCATAAAGTTTACTGAAAATTGAATGAAATTTAATACGCTCCAAAAGGGCTAGAACCAAGTCTTTTACTCAAGACTGTACCCTCAGCACCTGGTAAAAATCAATGTTTGTTACCAGAATATGCTCAATAAATATTTGTAGACCAAATAAATGAGGGAATAAATAACCATTTCTCCCTCATAAGTAGCAAATATTTGCATTTAAATTCTGACTGCTTCGAAAATGGTTTTCTGACTGTTTCTAGAATGAAAAAGACAAACTAGATTCCTACAGTTAGTTACTACAACTGAACATTAAATTTCTATTCAAGCTGCCTGGAAACCAATGTAAAAAAGAAAACATGTTTTCATTATTAAATAAAAGAAGGTAAACAAATACTTCTGGAGATATAAAGCTTTTGCTGGTACTAAATTGTATTTGACTTCATGAATTCTTATTAACAGGAACATGGGGTATCATGGTAGACATATTTCTATCATGGTAGAAATATTGCAGACATTTCAGTTACGTAAAAACCCAATCACCTTAAATTTGGAGATATTAAGAAAATAAAGTCTTCCTTTCTTGATAACCTTAAATCATCAAGGCCAGAACCCAGATATCCAGATAATAATAATAATATTTATTCTAATGAGCCACTTCATTCATGGCTGCCTTAATTCTCAAAGGTAACTAACCTTGTGAGGGACAGGGATAATTGTACTCCAGGTGCTAGATAAGAGCAGGAGAATAAAATAATGTGGGTACTTCTGTCTAGGCCTCTTTCTCTGATGTCCTGCACACCCTCATGGATATTCTTCTGGACTTGCTGCTGAGGACTAACTTTTACCTTTGTCCCGAGAGTCATCTACCCTTACTTCTTCAACCAAAGTCTCTAAGATGAAGATTCTCAAAGCTGTATATCCAGTTCTGACAACTTCCTAAGGCCATGTTATATAACTGGTTAAGCACTACTTTTACTTAGACATTCTCACTGTTCTTGAAAATACATCAATATACTGAAAAGCAATTCTTCTTCTAAAATACATAACTGACAATGGCACTATCATTCTTCTGCTCTTGAATTTAAAATCTTGGAATTACCTTTGAATTTTCCCTCTGCTTGCATCCCTCTCATATCTAAGGTGGAAATCTTTCCACCTTCTCTCCCTGCTATCCTCTCTCCCCTTTGCCACTGTGCTAGTCCAAGTGCTTATCACTTCGTATCTGGACTGTCATAACAGCATCTCACCTGATCTCCCTGTCTCTCTCTATACTTATCCTCCACTGTAGCCAAAATAAGCTTAAGTTTTGTTTTTATCCTATTATAGCAGTGCTCAAAAACCTTCCATGAATCAAAAAACAAGTGTTGGCAAGGATGGGGAGAAAAGGGAACCCTCATACATTGTTGGTGGGATTGCAAATTAGTACAGCCACTATGGAAAACAGTATGGAGGTTTCTCAAAAAATTAAAAATCAACATACCTTTTGACCCAGCAATTGCACTTCTGGGTATTTATACAAAGAAAACCAAAACAGTAATTAGTAAAGATCTATGCACTCCAATATTCATGGCAGCACAATTTACAATAGCCAAGATATGGAAGCAACCTAAATGCCCATCAACAGACGAATAGATAAAGAAATTATGGTTCATATATACAGTGGAACATTACTCAGCCATTAAAAAAAAAATGAAACCCTACCATATGCAACAACATGGATGGACCTAGAGGTTATGCTGAATGAAATAAATCAGACAAAGATAAATACCATATGATTTGACTTATATGCGGAATCTAAGGAACAAAAAGAACAAACTAATCAAAAACAGACTCACAAATATAATTTGGTTATGGACAAAGGGGAGAGGGGTTGGAGGGCTGGGAGAATGGGGTGCAGGGTTAAAGAAGTACAAATCAGTAGTTGATAGTTGGTCACGGGCATGGGGAGCATGGCAGAGAGAATGCAGTTAGCATTATATGATGGCTAAGTGGAGGGCCCAGGGAGGGAGGGAGCAATTGGGAGGATCATTTTATGAACTATATAGATGTCTAACCAATGTACTGTATACTTGAAACTAATTTAAATAAATAAATTTTTTAAAAACCTTCTATTAAAAAAAATAAAAAATAAAAAAATCTTCTATGGTTTCCCAGTATCCTCAGGAAAAAGTACAAAGTACAAACTCCTCAGGACGAATTTCAAGGCTCTGGAAAACCTCTCCACAGGGCACCTGTGCAATCTTATCTCACTTTACCTGGTCTCTGTAAGCTGAGGAATCATCACTCTCTGAAGTATCCTGCTCAGCTCTAACTCTTCTCATAGTGGCACCCCATCTGAATTTATTTCCTCTTCTAGTGAAATCCTAGCTACAGTTCAAAATTGTACTTACCTCAATTTCACCTCTTCTTTGAAGTCTTCTGCCTCAGTCTAGCAACTCTCTTTATTCAAGAAACATTTTTAAAGTCTCCTATAGACAAGGCACAATAGCAATACTGATAACATGACTATTCCTGACTCTCTAGCAGCACTATTTACTGAGCACTTTGAATGTGCCTGGATGCAGTACTAAACACTTTGTATCTACTACCCAATTTGACCTTTACAAAATATCCATGAGGTACTAGAGTATTATTTCACTGAAGAGGAAAATGAGGCTCACAGAGGTTAGATAACTTTCCTGGTGTCACAGAGTAATGGGGCTGCCACCTTTCATTGTGCAAGCTGTGAACTGCACAAGTTGTGTGGTTACCCATAGACAGGCTGGTGGGTGAAAACCCAAGATAGTCTGATTCCCAAGACTGTGTGCTCTTAACTATTACACTGTATTGCCTCTCCATGGGTCCGGCTGGCAATCTGAATTCTAGTCGCTAACACAACCATATTTTTCAAAGCTGCAAAATGTGATGCACTATAGCAAGACAGAAAATTAGAAATTAAGAATTCTGAAAAAGCCTGGAGTATATAGATGTTATGCCTATATCGCTTACTAATAAAATTTTTTTTTTGAGGCTCTTGTATTTCCAGAATACATATCTAATTTTCCAGAAAGTAGAGCTCATGTTAGGAACAAAATATCTCTATAAAAACCTGCTGAGCTAAACACATACTAGACAATGCTAAAGACAACACTAAAAACCAGAATAGTTAGTCTTCTTTCCTTTCTTGACTTTTCCTAAGTTAAATGACAAGACTCTGTATCTCTCTGCTACTTTCTTTCTTTCTTCTCCTAAAGGCATCCACATTCACATGTCATTCCCTTGGTCTAGCTTCCAGTTCCTACCTTCAAACCTTCCTTCATTTGAGTTAGCCTGACTTTCAATGTTTTTTAATGTACTTTCTCTAGTAAAAGATGGCCGAGTTAACTCTTGATCCTTTTATAGCAAATTATTAATACCTCTTTTAGCATCCCATACTTGGTCTGCCCTATAATTATAAATATTGTGTGCTCAATGTTTTTTGGTTCTGCAATAAAATTGTAAAATAGTGATCCCATTTTCGGGATGTCAGGTAATATTGTACAGAAAAATTTAACAACCTTCATAAAAATACAACGTTTAAAGGTATGATTCATATATATCTATTGTTTGGCTTACTTGGAAGCACTTACATTATTATTGTGAAGATATTCAATTGCTCGAAGTATCTGGAAGAGGTATTTTCTAAGTCGTTTACTCTCTAGTCCATGACAATAATGTTGTAACTCATCTAGTACTGTGTGGTCAATAAATTCAAACACCAAATGAATTTTCTTTTTCTGTCTAAAAACTTCAATCAGATTGACCAGGTTTTCATGACGAAATTGCTATCGACAGAAGAAACAGATTTTTAATAAATTACTTCATGCACAAAAATTTGTACATATAACACCTATGTCATTTTAAAAAGCAGAAATGTTCTCAGGTTCTTCTCCGTGAATTTCAACAGAAATTTTTCAACTAATTTGCTTACATTCCTATTTTAAGAAAATGTTAATCTACTTCATAATTAATATTTATAGAACAAAGGGAAATGCATTGCTTTACTTCAAACTAGCATTTGATTGCTTATTAAAATAATTTAGAGTTAATGTCCTTTAATGCAAGTTAGTATGCTGCTAAGAGATGTCTTCTGATATTTTAACTTACTTTGTGGTTAAATTTAACATCTGAAATTTAAAAGGTCCTTATGTTTTCAAATGAGCAAGGATTTCAATGTCATGACTATGTGATCTGAATTTACAGAAATTAATTATTCTCAGAGTTTAATCCTAAACTCTTGAAAGTAAAACCTAAGTTCCAGGTAGACATTATAAAATCATCATACTGTAACAAGAGTATCAAATATTTAGAAACTTTTCAGATATATGAAATACCAATTTATAGCCATAGAAACTTTACATAAATATACAATTATTTGTGGGTATATTTTTGTTCTATTAAGCATTATACTATTATATCCTACTAGAATAGAATATTCTACTATTCTATTAAACAAGACATCTTTTTAGACTGGTAACAATAACTTAATTTCAAAATGTCAAAAATGGCATGAATCATCTTAGAAAACAAATGAGGTTTAATATTTTATGCTGCTTATTCTATTTTTTAATACACTGACTTAATTAAAATTAATTCTCAAATATTTAATTTTTCCAAATTACCAAAAATATTTATTCATTTGGCTAAAAATTAAGGAGTATGTTTTCAACACTGGATTCATTAGAAAACTATAAGAACAACTTTGCTTTTTTCCCAATGGCACAATTATCAATTTTTCTACTTGTCTATATTAATACATAAGCCAGTACTTAAAACGTTACTAATAGAAAAACATGCCAAAATTTAAGGCCAGATTCCTTTCCTATTTTTGTTTGCAATTTCCCTGATTGGCAAGATGCAGAGTGCTGCAGCGACAACATGCTGGCAGATGAAAAGAACTGATTTTGGAAACTACACTATTAATCTCTCAATAAGGAAAATTCTGGTCCAGTCTTTATTTTAGAGGCAAAAGCACTGAAGAGTTAATGTGAGTTAATAAGCATTAAGGAAGATCCATCAAAGGATCAGATTTCTCCTCAGATAAACTATGAAACCCCTAGAAATGTTCTATTCTTCCTTTTCAAGTTGTTTGCTTTTGTTTTCCTTCATAACCGAACAACTATCTACAGGTATTTTCACTAATTGCTCGAACTGTAATTTATTTAACAAAATTCTAGCAGATAAAAATTTAGTTTACATTAGATCACTATGACCATCTTTTTAGACTAAGAATGTTAACTAATCCAAGAAATGTCTTGTGGAATTAAACTAAACATCCTATAAGAAATTAACCAATACGAATAGTTAAGGTGTCTCAAAATAGTTTGCATAGTAATTGTAATAGTAAAGTATATTTTCAAATTCATCTCTGTGTTCTTGCCACGTATTGGTTTTTACAAATTGTTTAAGTAGAAAAAAATAATTGGCTTAAATGCAACAGAGTTGAAGAAAGAGCAAAAGATATTGCTTGGGAAAAGGTTTCTAATTAGATTTTCACTTACAGTACACAACAGTTGCCTTACTGTATTATGTTTTAGGTCATCAGGATAAGGACTGGTATCTTTCACAAAATTATCTTTACTGACTTTAACTTTCCTTTTCATTGTCTAGAAATAGAGTAGTTCCAACAATCCACAAAGGCCTAATATATTTCTCCTATTAGAAAGCAAATTGGTCCATCATATCTAATATACCTTCAGAAAAAATATTACTTTGTATCAGATAAAAATGAATATGTTTTCTTCACATAAAACATCTAGACTATGTTGTCAGTCATAAATCTTAAAGCACCTAGATATATTTCAATATATAAAATACATATATATTTAAACATTTTTAAAATTACTAGTTTTGTACCCAGTCACCTAGGAATGTTAGTGCTCCTTTCTTCATACTCCTGAGTTCTTTGCCCTGCGTTGACTTGTCATACTTACAGAAAATTCTATCTTCTGCCCTGATCTCTCCTGGTATTGTTTCCCATTTCTATAAGCCTACTGGTCATCTTTACTTAAATGTACTCCTGTTACCTCAAAGTCAACATTTCTAAAACAGAACTAGTTCCCAAGCCATGTCTCTTTTGGGCCTTTCATATTTCCATCAATGATAGCACTACACAATCTCAAGGATATTTTTGACTTCTCCCCTTCTACTTCTTTCTACATTCTTTCATGTCTTCTTTTGCAATATATTATATTCCAACTTTATCTGCTATTCAAATTTCTGCTTTCCAGCAAGGGCCCTCACATTGACCAGTATTCCTGCATTAAAATCCTAACAGGCCTCCTTATTTTTATTATCTCAGTAATAAAAGTAATCTACTCCATAAAAGTGCTAGATTAATATTTAGTGCTAGATTAATAATCTACTCCATAAAAGTGCTAGATTAATATTTAGTTTCTTTACTCTGAATTCAAAATCTTCGACCGCTTACAAAATAAAATTTTAACTCCTTAGCCCAAAAGACAAGACTTTAAAACCTTCCAATTTACTTCTCTAATCTCACCTCTTTCTATTTCTGTACAGGCAAATGTCTCCACTCTTCATCCTTTCCACTCTGCTCTTTGTCCTGCTTTAGACTCTGAACTAATGCTGTTCCCCTAACCTATAATAGAAATTTCTCCCTCTTAACTTCTACACATCATTTAAAGCCAAACACATGTCTAAATTCCTCCAAACTTCTCTACCCAAGAAAATATTGTGCTATTCACTTGGCATTTATTATTAGCCACTTTTTATTCAGTATTATTTCATATGTCCTCCTGTCTTTCTGATTAAATAAAAGTCCTGAAAAGCAGATACTGTCTTTTACCTCATTATAGTCTCGGCATCTGGCACAATGCCTTGCACAAATCAGATATTTTTATTAAGTACTATATGGATATTTCTAATTATTTCACAATATTTTGCATAACTTTTGTTACATTATACATAAGCTCATATCTCTTGTATTTCTATAAAATTACAAAATGTAGACATTAGAATAGGGCATCACACTTGTTTTTCTAGTACGTCTTAATACATGTGTTAACTGAAATATTCCTTCTATAAATTTTTATTCCATAAAGATTTCTCTTTTGACTTACAGAGAGCAATTAAGGCAAAAGAAGCAAACCTTTAGAAACTTTATTTCTCTCGTTGCAATTTTGTTGACAGATTTTTCTGGTTTCTCATAAAATATTTTAATGGCCACTATCTGCCCAGTATCCTTATGTTTACACTTCATAACTGTTCCATAACTTCCTTCTCCCACTTTTCCAAGGGTTTCATACATCTCCATTCTTAAGGCCGGCTGCTTCTTCAGGGAAATAAAGAAGGAAAATGTTAAACACATATATTTTATTTATTCAAGCTACAAATGCATTTCCACAATAAACTGATATATTAAAATACAAAACAGAAAAAATAGAAATCTTTTCTACAGACCCCGTTTGTCTCTGGAAACGCTGCCAGCTCGGCAGTAAGGTGGCCTTGTGGGGCTCCAGCCCTCACCAAAACTTCGGGAGCCTACTGCTGTCTCGGTTATTCCCATCAAAACTATGGTTTAAGATTTCTTCACTATATGTCACCTATCCATCATGCGGGGCGAGGGGTAAGGAGTCCTCACACTTGTCATGTCCCAGTCAAATATGAGATTCTCGCAAAACTCTCTGCAGTCGCCCCACAAATCAGGCCCTGGAACCCAAGGAAACCTCAGTCCCGCCCACTCCTCAAACCAGACCTCTTGGGGTCCCGGACCAGGGTCGCGCCCCTCTCCCCCCAGACGACCTCAGCCGGGTAGCCGCCGCCACCTCAGCCCATTCTGTAGTCACGCCGGCTTGGCTCCGCTGAGTCCCAGCCCGGCAATGGGACGCGGACCCTACTTAGCTCGCGGGCCCGGCTAGCTCCGGCGGCGCATTTCCATGGCAACGGCGCCACTAGCCGCGCGCTCGAGGCGTAATGCGCAAGACCGGATCTTCGGCTGCGCTCGCATGACCCGGAAGGGGAAATGAGAAGAGACAAAAACGAGTTCCTGGTGGGTGCTAAGTGGGCGTTCTGTTAAGGATGGGGAGTGTGGTTTGTGGAGGATCGAATTGAAGCTTCCGCGCTATGTCGGTTTTGAACCGAGTTGGGGGCGGATCAGTATTTTGACTGCAGTGTGAGTGACTACACATCTCCTAGGAAAGGGGAGCCGAGTCGTACGTAGGCTTATCTCACCTGCATCCCATATGCCTCCAGGCCAGAGAACACCTGCCGCCTATGCTGGGTCTTAAAAGGGTGGCTGGTGTCATTAAATACAGACATCTTGTGAAAGGAGACTTCCACGCAAGTCTAGTGTAATTGTAGTTTTCTAAGTTACCCAGTTACGTTAATATTCTGTAGACGTGAGTTCGACCTCAGCTATCGACATTCATCCTTTAAAAGGGAATAAGACGGTTCTTAAATAAAGACCATTTCTGGAACACCTTAAGTGTGCTTTTAAATTTTTTCTTCTAGTAATTTTTTAAAAACTCCCTTTCTACATGTCGAAACTCTAAAACTCCCTCTTTGGGAAAGCAAATGATTCAAAGGGTTCTACCACACACACATTGACATACAAGGGCACAGGAGGAAAAGAAGGCTGTTATCTAATTGCTAAATAACCAAATATGGGGTTGTTGGCATGGCAGCCTTCAAAAAATAACAAGCATAGTACTGGAGCAAGTGCCCAGGGACTTCGCAGAGCTTTCATTTCTTTTTTTCTGTAAAAAGAGTTAACTATTAAAAAGCCAAATCTCGTTATGCTTTCCCTAAATTAGCATCATTATTATCCAATGAATTCTAGTCTAGTTGGTCCCACTCCACCATGCACGTTAAAAATCACAGCTATCCACACTAGTCCAAGCAGGTCTGAGGTTTTCTTGGATCCCAGGACCTGATCACTGCAGGAACTTCATATTTGACTGGGGGGAGGAGGGGAAAGGGGCCATGACAGATGATGGCTAGATGAGCTTTTAGTAAGGTCTCACCATCCCCAGAGATCCTAATTTAAATGAAATAGAGTAAAGAAAGTCGTGTTTTAAAAGCTTCCCAAAGGTTTCTGTGCTGCTAAGATTTATATTGAGAGAGCAGTGAGAGAGGAAGTAAAGGTGGTCACGGTTTTTGTTTATCAACGGTTTTTGTTTATCAACGGTTTTTGTTTATCATTGCCGAGATGGGACATCACTTGTAAAATTCTTAATCTTTTAGCAGGAAATGAAATGGGACCTCTTTCAGAGTTAATCTTTTTAGTAAACCTAGTTTTCTTCCCTCCTTTCTTTGGAAAAAAAACCCTCTCCTTCAAAGCCTGATAATTGCCCTGGCAACTCAGATCCTCTGGCTATTGATAAGGGTCATCAGCCCATTCTTAGCAGAAATGGTGTTAAGTCAGACAGGGCCTTTAGAGTCCGAGAGAGGAGACTTTAGGCCAAAAGTCTTTTTTTTTTTTAATTCTTTAAGAGAGATATTAACCAAGGCTGTTTCCCTTTACTCACTTAATAGGCAAATCAATAATAGAAATTAATAGATATATGAGTTAAATAGTGAGTTTGTATCTTTTCCTTGTCTAGGGACTGAGATGGCACTTAAGCAGGAAACACAAGACCCCCACCCTGAGGCAGAAAGGGAAAGAGTTCCATGAAACAAACCCCTGTAGGCAGGGACTACGGCCATTCTCAGTAGAAATCAGATACAGAAGAGACCTCCTGTCTCTCAACATCCATACTAATAATAAGGGGGTTCATGACTCTTAGAAAAGAGTAAGGCAGGCAGGAAAATTAGGGAGTTTCGGGTCTGCTTGCAAAGACACTGAGGTCACCCTATCCTAGAAGGGGCCCACCCTAATCCACCCACAATTAAGCAAGCCAGAAGGCATTTTTTAACTCACACAAAGAAACCAGTAGGCAGAGAATTAGATACCAGTTTAAGCCAGTCACTCGCACCTGCACAACGAAGACCCCCAATGACCTTCAACTCACCTGAGCCTCATTATACAATCGTTATAATATGAGGCATATGCCCAGACATTCATTAATATCATTATAACAGACTGAATTCTGGGAACAAACATTCACAGAATGCAAAATGATGAATCACTGAGTCCCGTCAATCTTAATTGTCAATCAAGGAAGCCCACTCCTCTAAGAAAAGTAACCACCCACAGCAAAAAGGGTTAAATACCCCAAAGGCTTTGTTACCAGACCTGAGCTACGCTTCTCTTGTTCAGGCCCGCCTTCACGCCTGGGAAGTGTACTTTCCCTTCTAATAAAACTTTTCTTTTCTACCGTATTTCAGTGTCTTGCTCAATTCTTTGTTCGAGTCATCAAGAACCTGGACAACGCGCTGGGAGAGGATCCCCACTCTCCGGTAACATCATCATTCAGAATTGTCATTCCTTTTAAAAAGTTATTCAACCATGTTATAAAATTTCTATGAATAAGAATGTCATAGTATATCTTATAGTGGGCTCTGACTTGCCGTAAGCATATTAAACATTTGTTGTGGGCTAAGTATTGGCAAGGGAAAAATCATGAGAGTCCTCTCAGTGAACTCACAATCTAGAGCTACAAAATCACTACATATAAAATTATAGCTTTAAAACTATTATGTTAAAAGAGAAAAAATCACAGGTTGCTAAAGCCCATATCAAACAGATTTAATACCTTATCTGGAATTTTCTGGTCGACACCAAAGAAGAACTCTATCACATGGGCCCTCTCCACCCATTCTGGAAGAAAGAAGAGGCAATCTGCATGATAAAAACCATTCCCATTCTCTCCCCTCCCTGAAAGATGTCCCTGCCCCTCAAATGAAATTTCTTTAAATAGTTCCCTCTCCTCATTTCTTCCTATAAAAACTTTCCATTTTGTAAAACCCCTCAGAGGGCCCTTCGGGTAGCTGGATTGGATGCATTGCAATTCATGAATTGCTTAATAAAGCCAATTAGATCTTCGAATTTACTGTTGAATTTTTTTAATACAAGGGGGAAGCAGGCCTGGTAACCAGGACAACCAATGATTCTTGCTTAAACACTGCTATAAGACTTCAATGAAAAACCTTCATTGATTTTTGTCAAAATTGTTACTTCATTTCAGAAAACCATAAACTGGGTTTCCAAAACAATTATAAATTGCTAGATAAATGATATAACAAATTTTTTTTTAACGTTTCTCTTTAGCATTTCACTGAATGTTAACCCTACCAGTGTGTCTTCATCCTTAGCTATGGGGAGGATTAGGATTGCTTTGGCAGGAAGGCAAAAAAGTAAATATAAGAATATTCAGCTTTTGACTTACGGAATCATATTGTGAATGCACAGTAGGACCTACCAAGAGTTAGGGCTGGCTAACTTGATCATGAAGGAAATTACTAAAAGCAAGACAGAATTCAGGGTTTGAAGAAAAAGAGGTACCAGGAAACGGGGGAAAGTTAACCCTTTCTTGTTCCGGGTCCTCATTCTATCCTCCCATACCACCCTGAGCTGAAGACTTACCCAAATGAACACGAAAGTCTTCGAAGTCCTCTACAAGGATCAACACCTTTGAACTTGCCCCGCCCACCCCCCACCCCGGGGGTGTGGCGGGGAACGGGGGTTGGGGGAGAGGAGCCGGGAGGAGGCATTTCTGCTTCATTTGCACCTTGTTGGTTTTAAAAAACCTGAAATAAATGCGTTATCCAGCTAGATTTATAACCACCACCCTGGGTCTACATAACCTCTCCTCCAAATCTGAATCACATTTTTAGGTTTCTTTGACAACCAACCTCCCATCGATAGGCTCTCTGGAGACCTCATCCCCACATTTCTTTGATAAATAACAATGGTACCCTATCATACCCAAATCCGTGGACTCTGACATAAATCCTCAGATGAGAGCAGACCCACAACGGAAGAACAAAATTCGTTAATTCCGTAGGGAGTATGAACAAACCTTGGACAATGTACAGTTCTTTTATCTTTGCAGACTTTCCAACCCTGAAAACCCCACTACAATGCACATACATACAGGCTATTAGGTGGCCGTACGGAATCATTTCAGGGGATTTCACTTTGTGTGGGCCTGAGCATTCAATGCCGCACTTATAATGGAGGTCCCATTAACTCTTTCTTCCTCATGTACCAGATTTGATAAACCATTGAATCGACCAGAAGAAACCTTAAATCCAAAATATTTTCGGCTCCGTTTAAAAGACGTAAGAAGCAAAACGAGCTTTGCTTCCGCCACCTCTTCGATTGGTCTCCCACTTAATGAGACAAAGTGGATGGAAAACAAAGGTGTAAGGCCGCCCTAAGCCGGGTCAATTTAACTACCCACGTCTAAGACCAGACTGAAACTCAGATTCAGGCGACGCTCTCACGTGATCCATTCTAATCGCGTCACAGGGACACGTGGTTCTAGATACTTCTCCTCCTCCCCCTCCGGGGTGGATTGTTGACAACCCCGCCAGCAGTCACGTGACCTTACGTCATCCCACCTCCTTTCCCTGAAATCTCTGGCCTCGCTTGCGTCCCTCTCTCCCCACCCGGTTGGGCCTAAACTACTGAAAGGGAGAGGGACGGTGATGTTTCGGTTTCGAAAACTCTAAATCCACAATCTATAGCCTGAACACAGAGAAGACAAATTTTTTTATTATGTCAGGAAGTCACAATGGATGGAGCCTTGCCGAAAGGCTCCAATCTGAGATCTCATACAGCCTGTCCCCTTCTCCTCCACCCCTCACTCTGTGGTACTGGCGGAGGGCGGAGGGATCTGGAGGCGGCGGAGGGAGACGTCATTGCAGGGTTGTTTGTGCAGCCTCGGCGGCGGCGGTGACCCGCAGTGATTCGGCCGCGGAGCCGGGGGGTGGGGGGGCTGCGCGGGACTCTTTTCTTTCAGACTGACCGCGGGGCAGCTGGGGAGCATGTCGACCCCGGCCCGGAGGCGGCTCATGCGGGATTTCAAGCGGTAAGCCTTCACCTTCGCCTGGATGACGAATTTTCTTCCACAGCTACAGGCCTGTAGGGCGGGGATCCAGGACACCTTCCTCTTAAGATCGTAGGAGGGCCGACTGTGGGCCCCGCGGGACGCACGGAAGGCCAGTTTAAGTCCCCGATCGCGCTCCCTCATCCTTGCTTGCTCACTCTTCTGACGTAAGAAATTTCGATAACGCCTCCCCCCAAAAAAGTGAAAAGATGGCTGTGGGCTTGTTCAGGCCAGCTGCCCGACGTCTCGCTGTAGCGTTCAAACCTTCACCGCTCCCCACCAACCCCGTCCCCGCACCCTGCGGTGTCCCCTCCCTGGCTTCGAAAAAGCGAGCCGTAGCAGAAACTATTTCCCCGCTTGCTGCACCAATCAGCTTTGTTCGATGGTCCTGCGGTCTCCTCAGAGGGACAGGGTTGGGGCGAAAGGCCCCCACCCCCACCCTAGTTCTTTCTGCAGTGAGGGTGGGGTCTGCAGCTCGCGGTCCGGAGGTGGTTAACCCATCTTCCGAAACCCGACTCTCCCTCGCTTGTCTGAAAGGACCTTGAGAACTGGCTTAGAGACCTGAGACTTGAGCTGGCAACCCCGGCTGCCAGTGCTTTCTGGAAGTCAGCTTCGTGGCCTTGTGTATAAAGCCCTATCTATAGCCACCAAAGTCTGGAAAAATGCCTTCCCTGAGACTGGCGCTAACCTGATACTCCCTGGGCCTCCTTTTGTAAAACAGGGTTTTGTTAGGTGTGGGGGTTAGTTAGGAGGAAGAGACTTTTCAGTTGTTAACCTTTGAATATTTGAAGGTACGAGAAAAAGTGACTGCGAAAACTTAGTATTGCCATTCTCTGCACATTTTTAAGTGTTTTTTTTTTCTGGGGATACCTGCCCTGATTGACACAAAATCTGCCTAGTATAAAAACTTACATCAGCCGCTCAGGAAGTAACCTCTCAACTTCGCCATTATGTAGTCGTAGGTGAGGCGTTTGGAAGCTATTGTTTTGGGCTTTGGCCAATTTATCATTGAATGTATTCGTAATTTAGCGGGTTACCTTTGGTGGGCTTCAAACAGCATAATTCCGCTAAGGCTCCTTCTGTTCATCGTGGCCTAATCTGAGATTGACTGAAAATACCATTTTTATTAGTATGATACTAATTTCAAAGCATACCACGTGACAATCACTGTCCATATATGTATAACTTTTTACAGAGATGACAATTTCATGCGAAAGTCGTCTTCTAAAGTTTGAAAGCAATGGTTTTCAGACTAACTCTCGTGAGTGAAGTTTAATAATAAAACTTACAGTTTGTGTCCATTATTACCCTGCTTTCTTACTGCGATTCTCTGCTTTATTCTGAGTTGAACACATGGCGCCTTTGGTAGTTTTCCAAGCGTCTTCAGGTTACAAGAATTTGACAAATGTTAGAAGGTAGCTTTGTATTGAGTCTCCTATTTGGTGTTAGTGGCAGAGCCTTTAGAATAGAGACTGACAGGAAAACCTAACTGAAGCTTTGATTACTTTAAAAGCTATTGCTAATTGAAGCAAATGGGATAAAATAACTTCTGCCTAAAATTATTTTCCTAATTAAATTGAAGATAAGTGTTTCCAGTCATTCAGTGTTTACAATGAGGGTTTTATTTGGGGTGGGGGGTTGGTGGCGGTGTTGCACAAATAGCTGTGATTAGGACTTACACAGCAGCAAAATCTGGTTCTGTAAAAATTTTTTTTGCAATTGAAGTTTTTTTTTTTGGTTGAAGGCAGCTGTATACATTATTTTTGAAGAGATACCTTGATTATATTTGAAGAAGGATACTCCCAAACCCTTTGGAATTTTGTATATTTTGAAGAAGTATTTTATAAGTATATACCTGGTGGATTCTTTATTTATTTATTTATTTTTTTGAGTTACTGTGGTTTATTTCAGCTCATCACAAGAACAAGAAAATGGTTTTAGTTTGTATCTCAAAGTAGATAATCCATACATGTTCTGTTTGGCCTTTTTTTAGTGGCATTAATGGTCAACTTTTTTTTTTTAATGGTCAACTTTTAAAATTACTACTATGGATTTCTAGATTGCAAGAGGACCCACCTGTGGGTGTCAGTGGCGCACCATCTGAAAATAACATCATGCAGTGGAATGCAGTTATATTTGGGTGAGTTGAAGATATACCAACTGATAGGTGTGGCGATTCTTTAAGAAAAAATACATTAGGAGAAAAGGCTGAGGTGGAATGGAGAGTTTACAGAAACTGCAAGGTAAATTAGAAAAAAACATTCTGATAATTTTGGGGTAGTTACATAAAATTTATTTGCATTTTGTTAATACATGTGATTTTATAATGAGTTTGGGTTTTACTGATAAAAATACCATTTGAAACTAAAGGAGAAAAATTATTTTGTACAAAATGTACCAAGCAAATATTTATGCTTACATTCTACTGGAACTATTAAAAGGCTAAGAACCAAAAATATTAAGAATTTCCACTGAGGCAAGATTTTAAATGAAAAATGTTTCATAACCCAGTGTGAAATACAGGCACACCTTGGAGATATTGCATGTTTGGTTCCAGACCACCACAACAAAGCCAGTCATAAACTCTTCCTTTCTTCCTTTTCTTGTGCCTTGGAGGGCCTTGGCTTTCAATTTGTAAAAAGGCAACATCTGTGAAGCATAGTAAAGCAAAGCACAATAAAACGAAGAATGCCTGTAGCTGAATGGAGTCTTTTGAGAAGCAGTCTTAACGTTCTACGTATTATATATATTGCATATATGCTTTTTATTTTAAAATTTTCTTATGCCTTTTCTTTGGTTTTCCTAGACTTGATCTTTTTTCTTTGACTCTTTTTAAACTAGAGTTTTGCACTAGAACTTTTAAAGGGTAATATTTTCATAAACAGAATTCAGAGTTGCTACTGAATCTGTTATAAGAGTGCACCTTAAAGATTGGTGAATAAATGAATGTAGTTCACCCTTCTAAAGTAATGTGATTTTATTCAGGCTGTTAATGTGCTGCTTTGAGATCCTGAATATGCCTTGCAAGTAATAATTAAACTTCATGTTGCTGCTTAGGAAAAATGAAATTGGGGTATGGAGGCAGGGAAAAAATTTGGGCAAAAGGAACTGGCTTTCTTGGTACATCAGTTATGTCTATCCAATTTGAACAAGAGATTATGCTCTGTTGAAAAGTATAGCACTTTGCTTTGGTGTCATAATTATCTTAAAGGATATTGATTTCCATTTTATTGATGTAAATTGAAAATAGGATTTTTTCTTAACATGCATTTACAAAATGATTGGTTGGTGTTTATGAACTGAATTCTTTTTGTGCTAAAATTATGACAAGTGTATTTGGCTTTGTCTTTTTTGTAAAACTAACCTAATAGGGAAAATGAAAGTTACCCTATCTGCCTACATTTATAAAAATCTAAGGCTACGATGACAATATCTTTAAAACTTCACATATCAGAATGAGCTCCACTTTCTCTGTTTGAATTTATCATTTCTGCTTTTGAAAATCAGGAAAAAGTAGAACGAAAGAATGAAAAACCTTTTTTAATTAGAAATCTTTTTGTTTTCAGACCAGAAGGGACACCCTTTGAAGATGGTAAGTCATTCTCGTTATGTGTTCTATAATATTGAGTGTTTTTTTAAGTAGGAAATCCTAATACCTATGTGTCTATCTAAAAATTTATTCTCGTTAATAGGTCACATTAAAACTAATACTACTGAGAGTTGTAGATTACAAAGGACTTGCTTCCTACATCAGTTTGATCACCTGCATTGCCAGTTACTGTGTTACTTTGATATTTGGCTAAAGCATTGTAAGCCTAGATGGTAGGATCTATGTTGAGAATGGTTTAAATTTCGATGGCCTTGTAGCATGCTAATGATGTCCCTAAGGTAAACACCAGGAGGGTAATCATGCTTTTTTATAACTTTGTTATCTGTATTGATAGCATGTTGAGCAGAAATTATTCTTAAATGTATACATACAGCTAACATTCAATACCCATAAGTAGTTAGCATTCTGCTTAGTCTTTTGCATCTTAAATTCAGCATTTTCATCAACAGCCAGGAAAATGGAAAACTAGTTGTAATATGTATATAATTGAGCTTTTCGAATTGATTTTTAACCAGGAATTTAAATTTTCCCTAATTATAGTATGGTTTTAAAAAAAAAAAAGGCTGTGGCCATGCTACCCTGAACAAGCCCAATCCCATCTGATCTCAGAGGCTAAGCAGGGTTGGGCCTGGTTAGTACTTGGATGGGAGACCGTCTAGGAAGACCAGGTACCATTGGCATAAAAAATAAGGGATTGTAAGCTGACAAGGTCCTTGCAATCTGTGAGATCAACCAAGGGTTGCCTCGCCTAAAAATTAAAAAAAAAAAAAATGTTAAATGGGTTTGTTTTAATTATCAAAATGTCTTCAGCATTTACCCATCAATGCTAGTTGTAGAAAGATTGTGACTGCAGCACTGTTTTTAAGTAGATCATCTGAATGCCCAGTAAGGGAAATGGTTAGCAAATTATAATATACCTGTCAAATATTATATACCTGTTAAGGAATAAGGTAGATTTGGACATATGACAGTGTTGCAGAATAATGTATGTTGTATCGCATTTTTTCTAAGTACAAACATGCAAGTGTGTGTGTGTGAAAGAGTTATGTATCACACTATTATCGGTGGTTACCTCTAAGCTGGGTAAGGAAGAGAAGTACTTAAGTACTTCAGCTTTTCAGTCTATACCAGAATGTTCTCAAGAGTGGACCGTAAATCCCTTAAGGTCTCCAAGACCCTTTCAGGGGTTCCATGTGATTAAAACTGTCTTCATACCCATACTAAGGTGTTATTTGCCTTTTTTATTGTATTGACATTTGCACTGTTGGTATGAAAGCATTAGTAGCTGAGACTGGCCCTAAGCAGTTCAGCATCTTGGCACAAATCAAGACAGTGGCATAAAACTATACTAATGGTCATTGTATTCTTTGCATTTTAAAAGATGCCAGTTTCACTTAAAAATATCTTGATGAAAAAGTAGAAATTAATGATAATAAATTTTGTCCCTTAAGTATATATGTTTTTAATATTGTGTGACAAAGTGAGAAGTATGCATATAGCACTTCTCTTGTGTACCAAAATATGATGGCTGTCTGGAGGAAAAGCACTTCTGCAATTATTTGAGTTGCAACTTGAACTAGTGCTTTTGCGAGGGGAACATTTTCACTTGAAAGAATGACAGAGAAACTGATTATTTAGACTTGAGTATTTTTAATTTTTTTAAATTAATTTTTTTATGGTGACATTGGTTAACGAAATCCAATAAGTTTCTGCTATAGACTTGAGTATTTGAAAGACATTCTTAGAAATGACCTGAGTGAACTGTTAGGTCACGGAAAACAACTGACAATGTTTGTTGCTGCTGATAAAAATGACAACATCCCAATACTTCTCTGTTGAGATCAGTAGGTGTTATTACCTATTGCAGGTTTTTTTGATGGTATATAATGGAATATGGTGATACTCATAAGTATGACAGTGAACCAATATTTTCCAAATGACCAATGTATAATATTAGAAAATTGTGGATGGATAAAAGATTTATGCAATGTGCAAAAGATCGTAATGTAACTGATGCAAGTTTATATGGCTTCAGATTCTACGTTACAGCTAACCTTTAAAAACCTACCCTTTTTTTGGTGTACTATCAAAAAATATCTATAGTTATCTGAAAAGACTATGAAAATACTCCTTTTTTCATTTATATATTTCTGCGATGCCTGATTTTATGTCCCTTAACCAAAACAGCATATTGCAACAGATTGGATGCAGAAGCAGCTGAGAGAACCCAGCTGTCTTCTGCTAAGCCAGTCATTAGAGATTTGCAAAACTGTAAAACAATGCTTCACTTCTCATTTACTTGGGGATGTAGTTATTTTTTCATTAAATGTAACTTAGGTTAATGTGTAATGAGTTTATATTTAAAGATTTTTTGAGTTATAATTACTAATACAACACATATCGATAGTCATAGCCATTGGTGGCTGGAGGTAGCTTGTGCCAGTTTGTGAGCACAGACTGTTAATAATTTGGGGAATTTTTGCAAGCTGGTTATTAGAGAGCCAATATTTAAAAATGAAATTATTTTTTATTTTTGGTTGAGATACCATAAAATGGTATGCTATTGCGTGCATCTCTTTCCAGGCTCATATTCAGTGACTTCACATTGGAAGCTTGATGCTGGTTGGGAGGAACAATGTAAAAGGGGTTTGAGAACCCATAATGGGGGGGGGGGAGGCTTAAAAATAGCCATTTCATATTTGTGTTTGCCTGAAATCTTTATGTGGTATGTTTTTGTAATTAAAATGTAAGCTTTGAAAATAATTAGCTGTCTTTACTAATTAACTGTACATTTCACAGTACCTCTGTTAATTTATCAAAATATGAAATACATATCACCTTTGATTTTGCTTATATCTTCGGCCTCCCTGATCTGAAATTTCCAAATAATTAAAAAAAAAAAAGGTGTAAAGAGGTAGAATTTGTATACCAAATGTATGACCAGTGAAGAAGATAAAATATGAAATATTTTACTTAAAAACATGCCTCTAAAGCCAGGAGCTTAGAATTTAGGTTGATTAGGGGTTTTTGTTTTGTTTTGTTTTAGATTATTTTTTAAATTTTATTTTCAGTTATAGTTGACATATTTTGTTTTTTAAAACTTCACTGGTGAAATAAGGAAAGAGTCCTGTAGAGATCTGGAGTGGTTTAAACTTTTATTGACTTCATTAGGAAATCTGAACTTACTATGTCCAAGGGGTTGTACTTAGAGGACCTCTCCAACCTTCGTTTGGGCGATTTACCTCAAAATAAAAGGATAGTGAGTAAATAAATACAAAAAAAGTCCAGAAAGACAAACCCAAAACCATTAATAGTGTTATTTCTGTGAAAAAGATTTGGAATTGGAGTTTAGAGTTAACTTTTTTTGTTCAGTATGAACAGATTAACTTTGTTACAAATGCATAATTTTTTAAAATGCCTATGTCTAACCAACAACAGTGGGTGATTCCACTAACACTTACTGATTCTTGGCATGTTTAAGTGAAGGGACTGGTATGGGGACAAAACAGACCTTTAACATTAGCGCCCATGCCACCAATCCTTTGTCATGTGATGGTTGCCCCCTCTCAAAACCGTCTGGGTGCTCCCTTCTAAATTATTATAAACTATCTCTAGTTCCCCAAATGTGCATTTTAAATCTTAGTACCTAGGGCCAAATTGCCTTTTAAAAATGACAGTTATCGTTCCAAATAGCACATAAAAGTATTAGTTCCCCCAAGTGCTTGCCATTGTTGCATGCCATAAATTTAACGTAAATAGGAGTATATGCATATGTTTTGTGTGTTAAACCAAAATTGACAAATTAAGTTTTCTGTGGTTGTGAAAAACCAGTATGGGGTTAGGAGTCATTGAAGAGATTAAAAAGTTATGCTTGTCTTTACTGTAATTATTTTGGTTTGTTTTCTATCTAGGTACTTTTAAACTAGTAATAGAATTTTCTGAAGAATATCCAAATAAACCGCCAACAGTTAGGTTTTTATCCAAAATGTTTCATCCAAATGGTAAGTAGCAATTTATTAGACTTTGCAAATGATAGAGGGGGTGGGGAAGTTGCTTCCTTCCTTTTGGGTCTTGCCCCATACTTCTGAGTCTTAGAACTCACTTGTAGATGGTGCTTCCATGTCAATATTAGCCAGGTTTTTGTAGTCTGGAATCATACCGAGGTTCCAAATTTGAGATAAAGTTGTTTTATTTTAGTAATTACTGATTTTAACTCTTTTTCCTGCCTAGAAATAAAAAGTGCAGCTAGCTGCCAGCATTAACATCACACGTAGGATGCTGCGTTTTCTAGGATTTTTCTAGGATTTGACATTTTCAGCTATTGAGAATTACTATATTTTATAAATGGAAATACCACTGCTGAAAACAAAATGCTATATATAGGATGATGTTATTCATTTCCAAAGACTATTGATATACTAGAGCAATGCGAAAATAATAGTAAAAGCAAGATATTCTATGGCAAACTTTAGGGGTAAATTTAGGACTGTAATCTGTGAGTTATCTTGGGGTAAACGCTGCAGCTGCAAGCGCTGCCTGCGAGTATTCTCAGTGCAAATGGGAAATGGGTTAAAATAATATCTTAATTTGTAGAAATGTGAAAGATACTAAAAAAAATTACTTAAAATTTAGCTTTTAAAAAATACAAAGAAATGATTGTACAAATTTGGTATCATGTTATATGTAAAGTTAAATATTTTTTTATGTACTATGAACATTTTCCTTTATTAAATATTCTTGCATCTTAATGGTTGCAAAATGTTCTGTTTATAGGAGTTATCATGATGTATTTAATCAGTGTCCAATTGTTAGTGATTTTCAGCATTTCATATTCTTGAAAATAAATCTTCTCAAATACCTACGAATATTTCTTTAGTCGGTATTACTGGGTCAAAGGTTTGTATGTTTTTAAGGCTTCTTAAATAGTTTTTCATTTTTTCCCTCTTCTGATTTTCACTTTTAGAAGTTTATTACTGTTTTTCATAAATGATTGCTGAGTGACCCTTTTGTAATTAAATTTGTTCCTCCCTTTTTGTTATTTGAATATATTTCTATACCTGGATTATAAATAGCTGTATGAAGGACTTACTTTCTAAAATACTTCAACACTCTTTCTTTTGTAACCTTTGCTCATTTAAATGTGGTCTTCGCCATCAGTTAGCTTACTTTCAGGAGGAACATTTTTCAGAGAGCCTCTTGATTTGTGCATCTAATCTAGTACTGCAGACTACATGAGCTACAGGCAGAGCTCTCTTCTCAGAGGAGAGGGATATTTGTGTGTCTGGAATCAATATGACTTCCCAATAATTTAATTGCTCTTTTTGGTTGCCTCCCTTTTTTTTTTTTTTTTTCAGAAAAAAAAAGACAGGTTTACTTTTATTGTTTCTGTTTTGAGGAAATTCCCAAGTCACTTACCATTTATTCCACTGTAGCTTTATCTGACTGAGACTTGGTATTGAATCAACCCAAATTCTAGTAAGAGGATTCTGTCAGTCAAGGTAGGATAGACTGTAGAATGTACAGGAGGTATAGGTGTATAGGTGTAGGATTTTCAACTTTAACAAATTAATTGGGAAACAGTGTATTAGGTTATTTTTCCTCCCTTCATATTAATAATAATTTTTTCCCTTTTTTATTAATTTTCTGGTTTACTTTTTAAAAAACATTTTCATTGAAATATTCACATACCATGCTATTCACCCATTTAAATTAGACAGTTCAGTAGATTTTAGTATTCACTGAGTTGTACAACTATGACTACACTCAATTTTAGGAAATGTTTGTCGCCCTCCCCCCAAAATCCCATGCCTATTAGCAGCCACTCCCCATTTTTCCCAATCCCTTAGCCCTAGGCAACCACTGATTTACTTTCTGTATATATGTGGTTCTTTGTGACTACTTTCAGCTAGTAAGCACAGTTTTCAGGGTTCAGCTATGTTGTAACATCTGCACTTCGACATTCCATTGTATGGATATACTGTATTTTGTTTATTCATCAGTCGATGGATGTTAGGTTTCTAGTTTACTTTTTGATTACTTTTCAAAAATAGTTACTAGTTAAAAACTTTGAAATCATTTTATACTTTTATGGGTTTTACAGAGGTGATGATTTTTACTTTGGGCTTGCAAAGCTTGATGTTCCTATGGAATAGACAGTAAGTAGTTGACTATGGTGCTTTTGAGCTGAGGCTTAGAATCTGGTATAAAGCTAACAATTTGAAGTACCTAGCACATGGCTAGTAATTGAGGCCATGGGAGTGAATAACATTGCCCAGAGAGTATGTAAAGGGTAAGAAGGAAGAGGACCGAGGATAGGACCCTGTGGAATAACAGTATTTAAGAATAATTTGCCTTCTCTTCCCCCAGAAAATGCACTTATTCATGTTTTTATGTAGAGTGATCTGGCTTGCTCCATGAAGCTTTCCACAATTTGGCAGTATCTGAAACATTTGAATGTATTTACCCTTTGTCGATAGAGCAGTTCTACTTCTAGAAATTTATTGTACTGATATATATAGTATTGCAGGTAGATAAAAATTTACGTTCTTTGTTTGTATTTTCACATAATCAGTTCAAAAGGGAGGAAAAGCTTCCCAGGTGTTAAAGACTTCTAAAACATTAATCACTTGATTTTTTAAAGATAAAAGGGATACATATTCTTTGCAAAAACAAATCATAAAATACAAGAAAAGGTCAGGAAAATAAGATCCTTTATAATTCTATCTGTGAATATCCATAATTTACAGTTTGGCATTTAGTCTTACAAATGTTTTTGCAACTGCATAAACTAAAAATATTTAAATATAATTCTTGACAAAAAATGTATTATCCTATATAAATTGGAAAATTAAGGAAATATATTGTTGATGTCTTTCTCCATCAGTTAAGATAAGGTAGATGTGTGGTTCCCTCTTTATGGAGCACAAGGTAGTTTCCAATTTTTCACTCTTATAAATAGTATTATAGTGAACATCTGTAAACTTTGCATGTCCATGGTTATTTTAGAATAATTTCAGGGAGTGGAATTGCTTTGTCAAAAAATTTTAAAGGGCTTTATTTAAGAATATAAAGAAATATGAAATTTCCTATGGGGGTGGCTCCATAGTGTAGTGGTTAGTACATCTGCTTTACGTGCAGAAGGTTCTGGCTTCGTGCCCCAGGTGGAGCCATGGACCATATCCCGGGGGCACTAGGCCCTGGGTGCCCGCTGCAAATGCGTGGGAGGAGATGCCCTGCCTTCAGAGATCCAGTTTTAAAGGGAGACATCCTAGGTCAGAGGTGGAAGTGGGCGGGGGTAGAGGGCAGGAATTAAAGGGAGGGGAATAAATAAATAAAAAGATTTGCTATATGGTGTGTGTTGAAAAAGTTTAAGTCCCACTCAGCCTCCTGATGAAAAGGTGCAAAATAAGAGACCTTAGTTTTAAGACTGGTTTTCCTGCAAGACAGAATGTGGTTTACTTATTTTCTAATGTTCAAAACTTCTGACTGGACTAAGCATTCTGTTTGTGATAAAGATTTCTTTTAAAGGTTAGATATGACAGTTAATATGTAACCAGTTTTAGTGTTGTCTTTACAGTGTATGCTGATGGTAGCATATGTTTAGATATCCTTCAGAATCGATGGAGTCCAACATATGATGTATCTTCTATCTTAACATCAATTCAGGTAAGTTTGTGTTAACATATATCATAATTTTTCAAGATTCTGTGGGATACAGTCAGATCCTTTAGTAGCAATCTAAAGACCAAGTGAGGAAACTAACCTTCCCAGCACACAGATAATAACCAATGGCAGAGTTCAGAAGCCCATGATTTTCAGACAACTGGCCTCCTTTTTCGTTAGTGACCCCCTTAGGTCAGATCTACAATCATTTTCCTGATCGTGTCTAAGTGTCCTCACAGATCAAGTATTGTTTGCACCCATGAAGCATAGCCAGAGGTTGTGGAGAAGAATGAAAGATCTTGGGGACAGATAAAGGTGATTGCTTAGAAAAACCATAGGGACCTAAAGAAACTGCCAAGTGCAGAGAAGCATTGATTATGTTGCCCTATCCAAGAAATTGTCTTTCAAAAAAAGAAAGTACTGTAACTATTTGCCAAAGCACTCTGGCAGAATATGTTAGAGTTGACCTTGAGTGACAGTTTTGCAGAGGGGTGGAATGAGGGATGTTTATTAACGTGGATTTGAGAGAAGACAACATTTTGGTATGTGTAAACATTGTTTTTAACCTTCCTATTTCATTCCCTTGCTGCTAGATGTATACGTTTTACTGATTAAAAGAAACGAGATTCACTACTTGACTTACTGTCAGACATTTGCCAAATAATCACAATAATAGAGCTTAACTTTGAAAACTGTTAGTTGCTAAGCTATTTATAGGTATTGTATATTAATCAAAACAAGCTGCTTATTTCCTGGTTTAATGTGCTAGTATGCTGAAGAATATTGTTCTTTTCTAATTTCTTTGAAATTATAGAGGTTTTAAGGCAATTGAGAGCTGTTTTAGAAGCTTAAGTTCTCTAGCAGCAGGAAACTTCTTACTGTATTTATCAAGCCATTTCTGAAAGTATTTAGACCTAAAAATATGTAAGACATACTAATTTCTGCCATTTCTTTATTGGATAATGTGTTATTTTGCATAACTTCTGTGCTCCTTACCTGACCCATGTTAATATACAGAGTAACTCTGCAGATGTTTTTTCTTCTCTCTTTCCTTCTAGTCTCTGCTGGATGAACCGAATCCAAACAGTCCAGCCAATAGCCAGGCAGCACAACTTTATCAGGAAAACAAACGAGAATATGAGAAAAGAGTTTCGGCCATTGTTGAACAAAGCTGGAATGATTCATAATAGACAACTGGTCTGTTAATCTTTTTCATCATTGTTGTGTATAATTTACCTCTCAGTAGAAAGGCTAACAAATTTTAAGTGCCACAGGTTTTAAGGATTCTGCAGAAAAAAAATCCTTCAGTTTAGAACCTACAAAAGCTTGTGTATCTTGATTAATGTACTTTTTATTGCATGGTGTGAACTAAGTTATTGCTTACATAAATTTGTAATATATCCTGTTTGTATTTTTTTCCAAGTGTATAATGTTGGTGTGGAGTTTTCATGACAGAATATACACATTTTGTAAATCTGTACTTTTTTCAAATATTGAATGCCTTATTTTTGAATTCTTTAGATTTTTAAATTGGAGAAAAGCACTTAAAGTTTTTTATAAATGACTATTACATGTAAAGCTGTTAAAATACATAACTTCAGTGCAAGAGACTTTGTCACTTATTTCCTTATCTGTGTAGGAGGGGTTAATAAGTCTCTAGCTCTCCATCAATTGATAGTTTCCAATTTCAAAAGAACAGATTTATATTTTATCAAGAAATTATTCAAATTTGATTCTAAACACCAATTATAATCTCAGACTTTATTTTGAATGCACCTATATTGGTTTCAGTTGAGTAGTTCTAGACATAACTGACTTGATTCTGTCCAACTCTGTACTTGAGCCACCTGTTACTATTTTTTCATGCACTACTTACTGTTAAACTGTACCTTTTGCAATTTCACAGTTTGCACCTCTGCCTTGAGCAGAGAGCTGATGCGACTTATTTTGCTGCTTGATAGCACCTTAAAAGATTTCTGATAATGAAGTAAAGTAAAACTATAAACATTTACCAAAAATCCTTGCCCCACTATTAACAATGAGTAAGAATTAGTTGCATTGGTTTGAGCAAGGCAGATATTTGGAAGGAATCTTGGTGTAATTTAAATATTTGAAAACTGCCTTTTAATGCAATTGCATATCTGTTTATTCTGGGAAAATGTTTTCATACCAAGGCCTGCTGAGTTGCTTTCTCTTGTGGAGATTTTTTTAATCTCCTCAGTGTATAAAAGTTGTATTGCATCTTAGTTTACTGGATAAATTTAAAACACAGTATTGTAGAAAGCTAATACAAAGCTTCCTATGCTTTCAAATAGTATAGAAAATGGAAAATATACAAGTAAATTCTGTTGAACCACCTGTGTAGTCTTTCTAGTAGTTAAAACATTTCAGTAACCCCAAGAGTTTCTTGTCATACTCATACTAGCTTAGTAAGCTGACAGCTTCTTCTCTATTTGAAGACTGATTTCTTCTTTACTGGAAGACTATAAGTTGGCAATATCTACGGCTTCTATTTATTTAGCAGAGTTTAACACTGGAAAAATTAAGTGCTGATGGTTCCCTTTAAAAGTTATTACTTGAGAAATTTGGGGTAAGTGTAAGATCTTAGGGAACTTTTGATGCAAATGAAGAGTTCACTCACTGGAATTATGGCCCTCCAAAAAGGTGCTTTATTTAAAGGTATTTTTTTGGTCATATTACATGTGTGATGCTTTTATATTCAGCTCTAAACTAAATATGCTTTCTGTAGACATTTACTCCAGTGAGTGACTCTTAAATACAGTAGCTATGAGAGTCTCCCCTCTTCATTACATGTTATTTGGATACTGCTTCAAAATCTATTTTTATCCTTAATATGTTTTTCCTCTTTCTAAAACTGAAACATTTCAAGTATTGACAGATAGTTATAAGGGAATTAAATCTTAGTTTGCAGAGAATCTGAGCTCTAACTTCCAAATTCAACACATGCATAAAACTCACACCATTAGTCTGCATTCCCATTGGGAAAAATTCTTAGGAAAGTTCTCCCTCTCAATTACTCATAGTTTTTTTCTTTCACCCTTGTAACAGATTCCTATTTCTTTAGTTAAATACTAGATGTAAACCTTCAGTTTACAAAGTTGTCATACAAAAAATGCTTTTAAACTCCACATAAATCTTATAAACATATGGTATGGCAAAAGGCTAGAACTAAGTTATTTAGGTATGAAGTTGGATTCATGTTAAAGTGTTATTATATTACAGATAAGGAAACTTTATATTATAAAGAAATTAAGTGACTAGTTCTAGGTCAACCAGCTAGTAAATGATAGAGCTGGGCTTTGAATCCAGGCAGTCTGGTCTTTTAGCCAGTAACTATAATCTCTCTCAAGAGTTATTAAAAGATTGAGTTTAGTTTGAGAAATTCTACTGAACTTAAATATTCATCCCATTTTGTGAAAATTCTTTAGTTGATTTAGTTCTGTACAGACTTATATCTATCTAATGAAGTTTTCTTGACCACCATTTTTCACTTTTTCCTAGTATAAAGTGTGAATATGGGAGCACTTTCAGTCTCTAATACAAAGGACTATGGCTTATCAGTAGACCAAAAAATTTTCCCCTTCCTAGAAACAGCCTTGAGTCTACACCCCACCCTCCAAGAAATAAGTTCCATGAATATGAATAACTTCTAGAACTGATCTAAAAATTCTTACATAGGCGGAAGGTAGTGGAGAAATAAGCTATTAAAGGTGGCTTATTCAGTTAACACTTTTGTGCTCAGTAAATAAGGTACCTGTGTAATTAGTTTATCCATTTAGTACTCTTGAGAATGCTGGGGCTCATATCACAATTTAGAGCTAAATCTAAGATATTTTAATATCAATTCTCCCAAGTTTTAAGAGACAGAGACCAAATTTTTAGGTCTCGGTGTTTATTACAATTCCTTTCTATTGCATTTAGCAGTGCAAAGTCGCAAAGGAACCTGTTATGTGGGGATTGTGTATGTAAATAGAAAAAAATGGTTGGAAAGCTATTAAAGGTAAATGAAACTGTCCATAGGACAGGCGCCTTGTGCCAAGACATGCCCTGTTACTTCAGTTCCCATCTAGTTAGGAAAAACCTGATCTGTTGTCAGATAAGGAAAAAGATTATTTATCCTGTTCTAGTATATGACAGAGCACAGATATTACGAACAAAATCTTAAGAGAATTGACTTACTCTCTCTCTCTTCGAAAAGAATACATAATATGTGCCTTTCAGTAATGTCTCCACACCATCACTAGAGTTTTTTAAAATTTTGTCAGTAGTGTCTTGAGTTTTTTAAGTTTCCTGTTCATATCATAGGCTAGGGCTTTATTTTATTTGGACCAACAAGATGGATGAGACGTTCCCTTTACAACCTGTTTGGGTATGTGTCTCTCAGCTCTGCAACATGAGCTCTGTTGGTTGAAATCAAGAACCCTGGAAGGAAGGGCTCCAAGCTTCCTCTTTGGCATATGGAGGATTCAGACTTGAGTGTGAACCCTGCATGGACTGACTTTCAGGAGCTCTGCCATTGATTGCTAAACTTGGCCACATGATGCTCTTGTTTACCAGTGACTTCTGGAATATGTTTGGGAAGACTCTAGTGTATCTGCTGAGAGAAAGCAAACAAGGTTTTACCTGGTTAGCTACAAGTCTAATGCTTCTGTAGTCTGAGGGAGGTTAGCTGAACTCAAGTCTAACCTGAAAGACTGGGATCCTTAAAGTGCCTCTGGGTTGGGAACTTGTGTAGAGGGGACCAGAGCCTATCTCTGAAAGGACCACCAGAGGCTCCATTAGCCTGAACCATTTGGTTGTCATTCTTCCTAGAAGGCGAGCGGGGTCCTGTAGTGTCTTGAAGGCTGCCAAGGTGCAAACCTAAGAGCACTTAAGGCAGACCTCTTAATACTGCTTCCTGTTTGAAGCCCAAAGGACACAGTTGCCCCATTCCCTTCCCCCTTTACAAACAAGGCTTTTTGCCAAGAATACCAGAGCCTATCAGCTGAATTAGACAAACAGCACTCCTGAGCAGGAGTCACCTGCAGAGAGGCGTGCAGTTCTTTGGCTGGCCTCTGTAAGTCGTTTTACAAAAGTGAGTTGGGAGGTTTAATGTTTTTGTATTGGTGCTAGTACAAAGACAACAAGAAATAGGAAGCTTCTAGCCTAGTAACCATCCTGGGCAGAAAATAGGAAAGAATCCAGAGACTCCAGCCAGCCCATGACATCAGCTTCAGCTAAAGGCTTGGAATAACAGCTCCAAAGAAAAGCTATATTAGAAACCTTGCTGTGTTGTAGTGGACCTCAGCTGTAGGACTGTACCTGTGTGGGCACATACGGCTGTGGTTTCAGGTGGAGACTCCCCGGAACATCAGCTGGAAGGTTACCTTTAGAGTGAAGACAGTGTCCACCCCAGAGGTGGGTATAAAGGATCTTTTGCAGGCCAGGTCCATGAGGGCAGCACTGGGGCCTCGTGGTGGTGAGCTGAATCCATCTGTTAAGGGAGAAAGAGAAAGTTCCCCTCCCTGGCTTTTGTTAGCCCTTACTTACTGGTTCTTTGACCAGGGTTGGGTATTTTACACAGAGCAAATTGAGAACAGACCACAATCACCATGGCACCCTCTCAAGACAAAGTCTGAGAGATCAGGCTGTAAGAGCAACAATATAAGTACCAAAGATTGAAACTTAAAGCCAAAAACTGAGAACTGCTTTCCAGACAGCCAATGGGACAGCAGAGGACTTCCAGGGTCCAAGCTTTGAATCCTCAAGATACTTTTTAATTAGCAGTTTTCTGTGGTTTTGTTATAAAAGTAGAACATAGTCATAAAAATATCATTTGGTAAACACAAAGGTAGATAGAAGCATGAGTCATTGTCTCACCACCTGAGAAGGTGAAAACAGCTGGTTTCATGGAAAGTGGGGACTGTAGGTGATGGTCCAAGCCCCACTGTTCCCAGCAGGCTGGGGCTCACAATTCACACCCACAGTGACAAGGAATCTAGTCAGTTTGACAGGGTGAGACTCTGGGGCAAGCCTCCTACCATGGAGCCAGTGCTAGAGCAAATGCCATGTTCACAAAATAGTGTATACCTACAGCCTTTGCAAGCCCTAGACACCTAGACCCAGGTGGTACAGGGTGCCAAGGCACTTAGTGTGTACGGAGGACTACAGTGGACACAAGTTTTGAGTAAGGCTGGTCATCTGCTGACCCCTTTCCACCATCCTGGATGTTTTGCTTCTGCCCCCTCTCCAGAACAGCTTGGCGTTTCACTGGTGCTGCATTGTTCAGTGCCTGCTGCTGTTCACTGTCAACATATCTACTGAGTACCTGATGGGTACATGTTAGGCCCTGCTCCATAACTTGAACCAAAAAGATCTGTCCTTTTGCAGTTCTGGGAATGGAGCCTGGTCTGGTGGGGTGATTGTGAGTGCTCATTTTTCTTTCATGTAAATTTAAGTTAGTTGAAACTTAATATCCTCCCAGCTTGGCCTCAAAAGGAAAGTAGGGCAGGAATGAAGCAGGGAGAGTTCAGTAAGTACTAGGTACTTTCGCAGAACATGAAATATTTTCCACTGCATCCTCCAGTAAAGATTAAAGTAGGAATCATACCCACTTTACAGATCCCTTCACTGAGGTGAAATAACTCGGGGAATTATCTACCAGTTCACATCTACTACTAGGTTCAGTAAAACATTCTTAATATAAGAAAATGTCAAAGGGGAAGGAAAATGCAGCCTTAAACAAAGGATGAAATTATAAAATACTGGTTAATTTAGTACTAGCATTCACAACAAAGCAAGAGCTTTAGTCACTGGGCCCACCAGTTTAAGGTTGACCTTACTCATAATTGCTTCACTGCTAGGTACCAAGACCTGCCTCAGGCCCCCAACGGCATGTTTCTCCTAGGCAAATAGGTTGGAGGGCCAAATTCACAGACAGTTTCGGTTTGTTAGCCTACTTTTCCTAGGCTGGGAAAGAAAGATGGGATTTGGACTGGGCCACCTGGCTTATATTCTAAAGAGGGAGGCCCCCTTTCTGACAGCACTGTCAAGGAAAAGCTCTGGTTCACATGCTCAGGCCTAGAATAGGTAAGAATTAGCTCCACCTAATGGGAGCTTAAAAGTTTCAGTGTTTACTTTTGATTTCAAAGGGCATCTGTTCAAGTGTTGCCACCACCTCTTGTCCATAGGCAAGCTTCAGGCCCACCTCCATCTCTGACAAAAGTATATGCAAAGCACTCTGCTGGCATTGTGAGAAAATATTCCAAACCAAAATGAGAAGGGCAGCCAACACTGCCACCCTAGCCCCGGGAATCATTTCTTTGAAGGGACAAGAGTAAACTTTGGAGAAGAAACCACCTTTCCTGGCTTGCTTTTTATTTAAATAAAAAATAGGTTTTGTTGCATGCTCTCCCTTTAATGTAAAGCCAGGCAAACCCAGAGTTTGTGTGTCCTCATGAGGGAAGATATTTTTTAGCAATTTCCATATGACCAAAATTCTATTTAGGTTCTAAAACTCTTGCCTCTTCGGATTTATGTTTACTCCAACCGAAAGGTGTCCTTAAACTAGTCAAGAATGAGAGCCATGACTAGATGACATAACTAGATGAAAGGCCCCAGATCCCAGAAGTTGACACTCTCTTCCTCTGCTGGGTGTCCAGCAGAGATTTTAGAGCTGGACAGTTGGGAAGCACCAAATTACCTGACATGTAGGGTAATATAAATCTCAATCCAGATGCAACAAAGTGTATTTTCATGGCCATTTACTACAAATAACAAAGCACTGAAGCACGGGCAATTGATAGTGTGATTCCTCCCAGTGCCCATGGAATAGGTAAGCCACAGGTCCAAGTGGATCCTGGCATAGTTCAGAGGGAATCCTCTCCAATGGTAGATCACATGGGCCACAGGCTCTAAGAATGTTTCAAAAAGCAATTTTCTGGATAACACGAAAAGGCATCACTATTAACTAAGCACCCTAAACTGTTCCATTAGTACTTGCTTCTCACAGGTATTGAGACTTATGTCTATAACAGAAAAAGATGCTCTCCTAGTCATTACCTAACGGGTAATACTTTACTGTGTCCCTTTCTAAAATCTCACTTGACCCTCACCCATCTGGGCAGGACCATATGGATAAAGGGGCCGGTATCTTTTAGCTTGTATCTGGTGTGAGCTCCTGTTTGAAAGTTGAGTGGGCCATTTTACCTACACCTCAGGGAGTGCTGCAATGCAAAAAAAAAAATTAGATTTCTATTCCAGAAAAACAGGATGAAATTATAAAATACTGGTTAATTTTATAAGATAGCCACAAAGGTTGTAAAGGTTAAGACAGAGGAGGAAAAAAAAATGGTGTAAATGATACAGGCTGTATTCATCCCTCTGGCAAACAAAGTTGTGACAGAAACAAGGAGCTGCGGCAAGGAAAAATTGCCTGGGATCTAGAGGAAAAAAACTGTAAAATCCAAGAAATCACCCTGCAACAGCAGAAGGTAGGACGGTGAGAGGATGCGGGGCTGCTTGGTCTCCAGTGGCTAAGTGAGATGGAGGCTGCAGCAGCAGCAGACACCTCTTAAAGGGGCCATGTCCGCAAGCAGATTTTCATGGTGACAGACCTGCTCACTCTGAGCATCATTGCCCATTCGGCTGCACGTAGCGGGCACCAGGGACTTATAGGGAGACAATGTCAGAGTGAGGGCCGAGGTGAGACACTGTACAGAAGTGCTGGTATCCATTGTTCTCTATTGAACCCTCCCCATTTCCAGTGCATCGGACACAACGTGGCCATAGCCAAGATGTCATCAAACTGGATAACAGATTGTTCCACCCAGAGGATTCCCTGAAACCCACCTCCCCCAACTCACGGCCCTACTCAAGCCACATCCAGGTGTATCATCAGCGAGTCAGGTGCTCTTTGCTGAGCAGCACCTAGACTTACACTAGAGGCAGCTGGCTCCAGTTTCTGGTGTGGCCTTGTGAGGAAACTATAAGCACAGCATCTGTGGATTGCCTGTTGAATCTTCACTGGTGGCCCTGGAGGGGCAGAGGCTTGGGCTAAATTTGGCCTGCAGCTGAACCCCTCCCAGGACTGTGCCACTGGAAACCTACTTCACAAATCCACACTAATAAGACCGGGAGACTTAGGAGCTTTGCTTAGTACACAGAAACAGACACAGAAAGGCAGCCAAAATGGGAAGACAAGCAGAAACCATATGAGAACAGAACAGTGATCCAGATATAATGGAGTCAAGTAATCTAACAGATGCAGAGTTTAAAACACCGGTTATAAAGATGCTCAATGAACTTTTGGGAAGAAGTATAGATAAATTCAGTGAGAACTTCATAAACATAAAAATGAAAATGGAAATTATAAAAGGGAACCAGTCTGAAATGAAGAACACATTATCTGAGATGAGAAGTATATTAAATGGAATAAACAAAGTAAATAAAGAAAAGGATCAAATGCCCTATCTAGAGGATGGGAAAGCCAAGGACATGCAATCTGAATGGCAAGAGATGAGATGCCAAGACTATAAAAATAAGGAGCATATGGGACACTATTAAGGGTCCAAATATCCTCTAATTGGCGTAACTGAAGAAAATCAAGATGTTGAACAGCTGTTTGAAGAAATAATGATGGAAAACTTCCCTAACCTGGTGAAGGAAATGGACATAAAACTCCAGGAAGCTCAGAGAATTCCAAAAATCAGGAATCCGAAGAGGCCCACACCAAGACACGTCATAATTAAAATGCCAAAGGCTAAATACAAAGACAATATTAAAAGCAGCAAGAGAAAAACATAGTTACTTATAAGGGAAAACCCCTAAGACTGGCAGCTGACTTCTCAAAAGAAACTGTGCAGGACAGAAGGGCTTGGCAAAAAATACTCGACAGGATGAAGACCCAGGATCTACAACCAAGAATAATTTATCCAGCAAAGCTATCATTTAGAGTTGAAGGACAGATAAAGAGCTTCCCAGACAAAAATAAGCTAAAGGAATTTATCACCACCAAGCCAGTATTACAGAAAATGTTGGAGGGACTTCTTTAAAAAGAAAAAACGTGTATCAAAAACAGGAATAAAGCATAGTAACAACTACAGTCCTATCAATAAGTACCTCAAATGGAAAAGAATTAAGTGCTCCAACTAAAAGAGTGGATGAATGGAAGGGAAAACAAGACCCCTACATGTTGCCTACAAGAGACTCACTTCAGATTAAAAGACACAGACTAAAAGGAAGGGGATGGAAAAAGATATTGCTTTGATGGACCTAGAAGGTATTTAAGTCAGACAGAGAAAGATAAACACTATATGATTTCACTTATATGTGGAATCTAAGGAATAAAAAGAACAAACTAATCAAAAACAGACTCGCAAATATAGTGTATAATTTGGTGATGAACAGAGAGGAGAGTTTGCGGGGCTGGGAGAATGGAGTGAAGGGTTAAAGAAGTACAAACTAGTAGTTGATAGATGGTCACAAGGATGGGGAGCACCACATAGGGATTGCAGTTAGCATTAATACGTTGGCTAGAGGGAGGGTCGGTGGGGGAGGGAGTAATCGGGGAGATCGTTTTATGAACTATATAGATGTCTAACCAATGTACTGTATACTTGAAACTAATTAAAATATAGAAAAAAATAATTTAAAAAAATAAAGGTAAGACAAAAAGAAAAACAGAGGCAGCTTAAACTGAAGAAATAATGAGAGAATACCCATTAGAAAATGGTATCAGAAATTTTGATTTTGGTTAATCAGAGAAGTCTTCAAAAATAAACTGAAGGAGATTGGGGCAGGAGGATAATCCGTCCACAATTTAAGCTTGAGGTATGCAATGGATACAGGATATTATTTTATTGGGACACTCTATCTTACAGGGAAAATAGAATCCATGATGAGAAACCTATGGAAAATGCATTTTAAAAGTGAATAATCACACTGAGTTTTTTACTTTATAATTTGTTTTTTTAAGCCTCACAAATCTGTACAAATCATGAGACTGGAAAGAGCCTAGGGTACATTGGAGGAAAAGCAGCAGCTAAGGCTCACCAAGCACATGCCTGGCCCCCTGACATCTTAATTCTCACCACAGCTCTTTGTGGGAGCTATTTCTATGATCTCCATTTTCCAAGTAAGGCTTGGGGACAGAAGTGGCTTGTCCAGGGTTTTATACCAGAGATCTTGATTCTTCATTGGTCTTCCCTACTAGTCACAAAAGATTTAGAGATAGAAGCTGCACAGAGATGTGGCCCATTTAAGGTGTGCAGCCTGGCCTTAGCCTTGCACCATGGGCAAGAGTCATCTCACTTCTCTGCCCACAGACACCGTGCTCCCACAGCCAGCTCTCTTCAGCACTTCTGGTTGTTCAATTACCTGAGTTTACCAGTAAATTAAGCTAAGGAAGGATCCACCATCTTATTCACCACTATCCACAAGACCAAGCACCATGAGTGAATCCTGCTGTGATTGGCTATTACATTGCTGTCCCCCAAATGAAGTCCCTCTCTCAGTATTTATGGCTAGAGATAAGTACTTAGTAGTGGGTACTAAGCACGAAAGAGGAACAGGGAAAGGATAAAGAAGATATATTAACTAAAAGAGTAAAATTAATACCAGAATTTCAGAGCAAAGCAGCACTGCACTAAAATATTTCCTGAAAGGCCATGTGCATGGCAACTCAAGTCTAGAAGACCACGGCCTCAGGCTCCCTCCAGAAGAAGAGAATATGGGCTTTAATCGGCAGCCTGGGAGAACTTCTAGAGAATCTATAGATCGACTGACTGCCTGGACCAAGCTGTGGAATCTTGTCAGTTAGTTTTAAAATAAAGGCAGATTTTAATTTTTTTTTGGTAGGGCGCCTCTTCCCATGAACTGATGGGTACCCAAGGCTTGTGGTTTGACTCTCACTCATCTCTTTAAAAAAGATGAGTGTGTGTGGTACTGGGATATATGGATGGCATAAATTTCAGGTAAAAATAAGAAAATAAGGGATCTGGTTTGCCTCAGTAGGGGAAAAAAAAAGACTATAAAACAGTCACATTTAAAGGTACATTGTTGAGAAATCCAAAATAGTAAAATCCACCTGCCATTACATCAAGGTACATTGTTGAGAAATCCAAAATAGTAAAATCCACCTGCCATTACATCAACATAAAAAAATATGCATTTTTAACAAAAAGTTCAACTGATATTCAAAAACAAAATAAAAAAGAGGATATAGTTTATAAATATGTAAATATCCATGCATTCTTTTACAATGAGAGCTAGCTACTTGAAGAATAAGAACTTTTAAATTGACACTTTCATTCCAGCTGCCTCTTTCCTACATTTTGGTGATACCAGGAGTCTTAACAGCTGCTGCGGTCAATGTCACATTTGTCCCAGCCACCTTTTGAGCCTGTAGTTGATGATGAAAATATGATGAATCTTCTGCCTTAGCTTTGATGCTGGGGGGAAAAAAAAAGGTTATATAGCTATGCAGTCTAGTGAATCAGATTCATAAAATATAGCAGTGATGCAATACTTATGTATGACCTACATGGTGAGTAGACTCAAATTATTACTATTTTACTACATACGAAAAAAAAAATCAGCAGAACACTGACCATCCCATCCATCTGAAAGTCAGAACCTATTTTTTTTGTCTTGTCATCTGTGATCTATAAATGTTCACAATTTAAAGTGATAACAGAAATACTTAAAATATAACTTTTTCCTGGCATGTTCCACAATGAAGGGTTCTAAAAGCAGAATCACACAAACACTTATTGTTCTAAATTAAAATTAGTTGAATCCAGGTAGTAATTCACAACATTTCACATCAAGTCAGAATATTTAGGAGATGTGAAGGTTAAGTATTTCTGGATTTCACACTATTAGAAACTGTAAATGCTTGTCTTCAAATAGTGGCAAAGGAAAACAGATACATTCTTTCTGGGTTCTCTCTAGCACCTTTGATAAATTTAAACTTGGCTTTAGACAACTTTTAAGCAGGGTGTGAAGAAATCATTTTGGCTGTCACCTTGTATTTGAATGGATTTCCTTAACATTTAGCAGTGTGAATGAATCAACCTGAGTCTTTTTAGTAATCAGAGTTTTCAAGGTATGACCTATTTCCTAGCCAAACCTATTTCTCTAGTCTTTGAGAAATGAAAAAAGCAAAATTCCTCAGCAAAAGCAAAATATAAGGTCTTTCTACTTTTAGGAGAATGCAGTATGACCTAAAAAAACCATCTTTAGGCCAAAGGGAAGGAGATTCCCTAAGCTGTCTCTCAAATTTCTGATCAGACAGACCAAGATTATAGCAGCACAACAGCTGCCACTGGCTTTGGTTGCTGCAAGTATGGTCTTTGACACAAGTTGGCAAATGATTCATTCATCCTGGGCTCCAGGCAACAGACTGGCCTGTGGGATGAGGCAGGTTTCCCGGCTTCTAGTGAATAAAGGGAAAAGGTAGTTCCACTGAGCATTTATCTTGGGGATACAAGACAAAACTTGATTTTACTAATCTGATAGGCTGAATTTTTTTTTGAATACAAATACTTGTCACCTTAGAACCACATCTCCTTCCATCAAGGGTATGGCTGCTCCATTACCTTCGAGCTTGCCAAGACTGGACATAATCCACAAATAAAGAACCTCCTGCAATGCAGGCACACTTGTTTTTCTAACTTCTCTTTCACATTTCATATAGTCACTTTCTATTCTGCCATTTTCCCTCTTGGATAAAAATGTTTTCAAGGAAAATGGACAAGTAATTAAGCTGACAAATTCTTTGGGCCAATAATGACAGCTTCCTAGTCAATCACTCCTTTTTCTCCTTAAGACAATGCCTTGGAAACATTAACTCTGACAGTCATAGTAATGACACCCTTCCTGAGAGAGCTGCTACTCATTTGTTAATTATTGCTTATTAATGGGTAGAGCTGGTCAACCACAAAGGCTGCTGGTAGGTAGGTAACTAGGGATGACTGTTAGATAATTAGGATTGTTTGTTCAATATATTTGTGACTAAATCCCCTTCTTTCAAAAGAAAAAGCATATGCTGCAACTGTTTGACAAATACCACCAGAGGCCAAAGCTCATTTATTTTCTTACAAAAAAGTTGGACAAACCGCAGAGATGCACTTGCCCCAAAACTGCAGAATAGCCATAAAGTATTTTTAAAATCTTACCTTAAAGAGCTAATGTCCCTAAGTCATCTTCATTGTCTAGTCCTAAGATACCAACAATGCCAGGTGATTCATTTCTACTTGGTAGCTAGCTTTAAAACCCAACTAAAGTCCAATTTTAGAGCTAAAGATCAATTCTGGGCAGAACTACAACAGACATTTTCAGGTGCATGGCTCAACGTCAAGGGTTTTTTTGTTTGTTTCTGGGCTGGCAATGTTGCTTAAGGTTTACCAGCATCTATTACATGTAAAAACCTCAAGCAAGACACAAAAGAACTACTGCAAAGTCCCCATGGCTCTCTTTCCAGTGGGCTCTCAAGGTAGCCTTCAATGGAGAAGGGACAACCTTCAACATCGCCCAAATCTGTCATGGCACACGGATCAGATGACTCATTCTCAGGATGGGCTTGCCTAGAAGAGTCTTAACAACTGGCAAAACTGCGTGCCCTCTAAGTACCTCACTTTTCAGCATCAACTTGAGTTTTATTTTCAGTGGCATCAACAGTCTAAGATTAAATTTGGTTACTTACTGAGAAAACGTAAGTTATATTTGAAGGAAGCTGAAATACATGTAATACCAAAGGACTACACAAGTATAGGCTTCCTGCAGGCTTCTTCCAGGTAGTTAGGTGCTAATGTTTAGTATGATGGCAAAGCTGGTTTCAAAGATGCCAGGTTCATGCCTGAGGACTCTTCTTAGGAGGATACTATTGTGTAATGACAGTGTCAAAAACAAACATTCCAGGGCAGGGATCCCTTTACAGTGTATAACAGTTTAAAGAGATCTTTCCTCTCAACACACATACACTTCCTCACAGTGGTCTATGGATGTTAAGGATATGCATATCAATTACGAAACCATTTTAGTCTCTCCTGGGGGCTGCAGCCCAAATATCATGAAGTGATCTGATCTCAAATAGCCCAGCATGACTGGAAAGTGTACAGCTACATACAAGGCAGAGAAGTATACTGTAATAGAAAATTGATGTGAAAGATCTTAGGGAGGGCAGAATACCTTAGGAGTAAAACACAAGGAAAGAATCTGCCACACGCAGTTAGGAAATAAAGGTTCACCCTATTCTCTGCCTGCCTCTCCCTCACAGGGTACACTCAGGCAGCCAGCAACTATCTAGCCACCCCCTACCTAGGCCCCAGGAACCTCATCACTCTGGGGCACTGAAGGACTGACTGCCCAGAGAATTTTTAAAGTATTACATGAGGAGATCCAACCAGTCGCACAGAAGGGAAACTCTTTATATGCCCTGCTTTCCAAAATAAGACCCAACTAGGATGAGACAAGGGCTTATCTGTTTCTGAGGGTAGAACTAAGAAAGAGGCCAGCAGCCTTTTAATTTATTGTTTTGGTCAATTTTGTAAGCATTTTCTGAGCACCTTCTCTGTATTATGCTATAGTAGGTTTTGGAGTTAGAAAGACTAAAACTCTAGGCATCCCCTCAAGAACCTTCAAAAAGAGGCCCAAGTAAAGTGACAAAGAAACAAACTTTGGGAGACCTAGAGAAATGATGAAGAGCATGTCTTGGGAGATTCTGAAAAACAGCTGGGTAGCTCAGCCCCACCATCTCAGCTTCTTTCTGCCACACTCTCCACAGCCCGGCCCCGGGATCCAGATACAAGGTTCTACAGGCAACAGCTCACAATGTAAAAAATCCACGGGCTCATATCAAACCCTACAGAATACAGAACAGCTATGATGTGTGGACATTAACCCATCTACATTCCCATCAGCAAATCGGAGAGGCCAAACAACACTAGTCAGTCTCTCACCTTTTGGGTTAAGAATGAGTTAATGTTACCAACCAGATTTTTTAATAAGTGGGAAATTGTAGCACTTTAACCAATATTTTCTTCAAAAATCAAGCAAAAAGGTCAGAACAATGTTCCTAGAGGAACTGAAGAGGTTAGGTTTGTATGTTACTCCACCAACAATGCATAATTTATCATTCTGTGTTGTTATCTAGATATAAAGGTTTATACCAATTACGGAGAAATAAAAAAGAGTTTAGATCTTTGGGATAGTAAACAAACATTCAGGAAACAATATATACTCATAGAATATTTCATCATACATACAGGGGCCTTTAACTGTACCATTTCAAATGTACTTAGAAATCCTATTTACCTTTTTCATTAATTCACTTCTGGTAGTAAACTGTGGCAGGTCTTCCACTTCAATCCCATTAGCCATTTCCATCACCTTCTCTAAAAGGTCTTTGTTGTAACTGCACAATAAAGAGTAGTAAGGTTAAGAACCGGGGAAGAATTACTTGTTAGTATGGGGCTAACAAGAAATTGCAGGCAAATGGACTGTAAACTCAACTCAGAGGACTGATTTGATACTACAGGGGAAAACCAATACATGTTCAGCAGCAGGTTAGTTAACAGTTCTTCCCACTTGGGGATACAAAAGTGGCTCTAGGAATGCCAATAGAGCAGGTGTTTCAAATTTACAAAACAAACAAAAGATTTACAAAAATAGAGGCACTGTACATCTGGCAGTACATATTCGTGGATATGGTATGAGGGCCAAAAAATTTTTAGTTTTTGAACACATGGAATGTTGGTCTAATGAAAATAACATTATTTGTTTATTCTTCCACTTTTCTGACATTTGCTGAATCTTGGATCCTGTTAACTACAATTTCCAGGGGCACCTAGGAGACAGAGAAAAAGGATGGATGCAAATGGTGCTGCTTCTCAAAATCCTGTTCTAATAACTTCTAACATGTGAAATCAAAACCAGGTAGCTTAGGGCTAGAGGAGCCATGTGACCAGAGTCAGATAGCCACAAGGAGCACAGAAAGCAGGACTAAGCCAAGTCATCTCATCCTAATACAATTTCAGGAAAAGCTAAAATAAAAGAACGTGGGAGCCTCAAGATTTGCTACCACCTTCATGGTGGGGTAGGAGGGAAGGGTGCAAGGCATCTGTTATTTTCGTAAGAGGAAAGCAGTGAGGCGAAGGCTGGCTCTTGCTCAGGGTCCAGCCAACTGGGGAGTGAGGAGAAAAAGGCAAGAGCCACATATTACATCCAGCCATAAATCGTAAAATCCATCAATCCTGCCTGAAGCTGCAAGGCCCTTCCTTGGGATATCACTTCCCCTCTCTCAGCTTCACCGTATGTAAATTGGCGGTCTCAATTTCTATCTCTGCATTTGCTATGTGGGTGAAAGGAGCTAATGGACTTAAAATACACTGCAAAACTGATGGTTTGAGCTCATACTGGCAACACAAATAACAACGGCAAGTTTGGCGCTCAGCATGTATGGTGCTGTTGCTAGGTGGCAACCTGTTAAGTGTTTTTCACCCTTTAATATTGTAGTCATCACAACTCATTCTCTAAATGAGAAAACTGAGGCTCAGAAAGGTTAAATATCTTTCCAAGGCTGGCTGGGGTGGGGATCAGCCATAGGCCTGGCCAGTGCGGCTGGAGGTAGGAGGCGGGGTCAGCCCTGGGCGAGGGCGGCAGGTCGGAAGACAGGGGGTCGAATCAGACGGCCGGCAGGGGTCCGCACCTGCAACCCAGGAAGAGGTGGTTGGCCCAGACCATGGAGAGGGACAGCAGCTGGTCCAGGCGGCCGCCGCCGTCGGGCGGGTCGCGGTAATCGGGCAGGTGGCGCAGGATGAATTCCATGCGGGCCCTCCATTGCTTCTCGCTCTCCGAGTAGGAACGGAACTGCTCGGCAAAGTCAGTCGCCTGCCGCACCCCCGAAATCAGCTCCTCCACCGCTGCGGCAGCCTCGCCACCCACCATGGCGCCCTCCGCCGCCTTCCCGACACGCACTGCGCCACCTCCCCGCGGCTAGAGGGGCCCCGGCGGCGCGCGACTGCTCCAGAGGACCGGCCTGGAGCGCCCTCGCTGGGCGCGGCGGCCTGACTGGCCCGGCCCCTCAGACCACTTCAGCTCCGTGGCTCCTGGGCGCAGGGGCGGTCGACCCCGCGGGGAACCGGTAGGGAAACTGAGGCCCCCAACCACGGCACCGGGCGCCCCTCTCCCATTCGACAGTTGGATACCAGCCAGAACTGTGCTGTGTTCTTTCCCTGGGGGTTCTTGGGCACCCGGCTCGCAGACGAATTCCCTCAGTTCTGAGGACTTATATGTGTAGCTGCTCCGGGTCTATCATTGGTTCCCACAGGTCCCAACACCCTACCCAGGTTGTGGCCCACCTTCTCAGAGCGAGTCATCCATCCAGTTAAATACCTGCCAGGCTCTTTGCCAAGTGCTGGGGATGCAGTGAGAGCAAACTCAGAGCCCTGCTCTAATGAACTTTACTATATCCAAGGGAGGCAGACATTAGTGAAATATCTAATTGCTCAGATGAAAAATGTCAGTGTTGACAAATTTTCATAAGGAGAGGCCCAGAGTGCTAGGAGCATAAGTAAACAAGGGATCTGGCCGAGATGCGGGGGTCAGGGAAATGATGCTGGAGAGCTGAGACGTGAACAGGAGATAACTACATAAATAGGAGTAGGCCATGGCAAGACAGAGCCTGTCCTGGTAAGGGAACTACAAGAGCTGGGTGACAAGGTCCAAGAATACGGGATCACAGAGCAGATGAGGCCACAAAGACCAGTAGGCCATGGTAGGTCCTAAGGGGAATGTGGAGCCACTGATGGATTTTAACCAGAGCAGTGATGCCTGTGTTTCCAAAAGAGATTGGAAGGAGCCAGAATGGATGAGTCCAGAGATGAGCAGGTGAGCTGGCGAGAATGTTTGTTTAGGGTCAGGTAACAAACTACCTGAGAGACAGAAAAGCTCTGTTTTAAGTGGTGCATTTCCCATCCTTGAAAGCATTCAAGTACAGTAACAAGGAAATCACTTGAGCCTCCAGCAGCCTTGAGTTCTTCACCTAATAGGCTTCCTCATCATTCCCCATCAGCTGTGGGGTAGAGTACAGAGCTGGGCCTTGAATTCAGGATTCAGGGCTCCAGTGTAGGCCCTATGTTGTGAGTGGAGCTCAAGGGCAGAGCTAACTGTGTTCTCTGCTGCTTCTGCAGCTTCTGATAGGACATCAGGGTCCCCAGCAGGCAGAAACCCCAGGCAAAATGGAAATACCAGGCAGTCTTAATGAGTAGACTGTGCTTCCAGATCCAGCACCAGGCCCAGTAACATCTCATTATTTTTAACAAAAGGGAGGCATGCTATTCTCACCCTGGTGAGCAGAGAGAAAGTGAACAGGGCTATGAAACTAAATCCAGACTCAGCTTCTCTACAGCAATCAGAAATAGGTGCCGGGAGCTGGGACCCCCAAAACGGTACAAATCACATCTCCTGAGGAGCCTGATAAAATAGCAGATTCCCAGGCCCATCTCTGGATGCTCAGAGCCAAGGCCCTAAGTAATCGATTCACCTGAGGCTGACCAAACTTTGAAAAATACTTGATGTTGATAAGCGTTCTCTGAACCAAATTCTTGGTCAGAGAATTATGTGGTGGAGAGGCTGGCCGAGAAATAGGAACCTGGGATCTGTGACCAGCAGCTGCAGCTACACACCATGGGTTGGGGGCGGAAAGGGGGAGGTGCAAAAAAGCTAAGGGGTCATCCAGAAAGTAGCTTATTTAGCATCATCTTTAACACTAATGGGACATAAGCATATATGTACCAACATATAAACATACTGAGACATGCATGTAGGTTATAAGAACCCCAAAGTGCACAAATAGGTATTTTTTAATAATAAGCTTTCAAAATATGAAGTAGTCTAGAAATGTTAGTATTAACATTTTATAGGATCCTGTGTCAAATTACTGCCCAGTTTATTGTTTCTAATTTGTTTTTATGATTCAGCTTTTCACAGAGTGGAGCTTTTACTTGTATAGATGGATCAGTTTTCCTACCTCATTTTTTTAAGCATCTTTGTTTGAGATGCAATTCACATACTATAAAATTCGCCCATTTGAAGTATATAATTCAGTGATTTTGGTTTAGTCCCATATTTGTGCAACCATTAACACAAATATGGGACATTTTTATCACCTCAAAAAGAAAGCTCATACCCATTAGCAACCACTCCCCTTTCTCTCCAGCCTCTGGCAACAATAAGCTACTTTTTGTCTATATAGATTTCCTATTTTGCATATTTAAAATAAGTGGAATCATACACCATGTGATCTTTTATGACTGGCTCTTTCACTTATATATTTTCTAGGTTTATCCATGTAGCATTGTCAGTACTTCATTCCTTTTCATGATTGAATAATATTCCATCATATGAATACACCTCCTTTTGTTTATCCATTCATCAGTTGCTAGACTCTTGGGTAGTTTCTACATTTTGCCTATTATGAATAATGCTGCTATGAATATTCACATACAAATTATTGTGTGGACATATGTTTTCAACTTTCTTGGATATATAGTGGATGGCTTGATCTATGTTTAACTTTTTCAAGAACTTACAGATTGTTTTACACAGCATCTATACCATTCTACATTTCTACCAGCAGTGGAGATTTCCAATTTTCCTACATCCTCGTCAACACATTATTTTCCCCTTTTTTGATTATAACCATTTTAGTGGGTACAAAGTGGTATCTCATTGTGGTTTTATTTTGTTTTTCCCTATGCACTAATGATACTGAGCATCTTTCATATGCTTATTGGCCATTTGTATATCTTCTTTGGAGAAATGTCTATTCAGATTCCTTGCCCTTTTTAATTGACTTTATTTTTAGAGGAGTTTTAGGTTTACAGAAAAGTTGAGAGAAAAATATGGAAAATTTCCATATGGCCCACCACCACCACCACCACTACACACACACACACACACACACACACACACACACACACTCCTCCACTATCAAATTCTCACTCTAGAGTGGTATAGTTGTTGAACTGACACATCGTTATCATCCCAAGTCCATAGTTTACATTAAGGTTCACTCTTGGTGTTGTATGTTCTATGGATTTTGACAAATATATAAAAACATATATCCACCATTATAGTAACATACAGAATAGTTTTACTGCCCTAACAATCCTAAGTATCTTTTGAGGAGGATGTTTTTATTTCGATGAAGTCCAATTTATTTTTTCTTTTATGAGTCACTTTTTGGTCCTGCCTAAGAAATCTTTGTCTAATCTAATGACAAAGATTTTCTGTTTTCTTCCAGAAGTTTTATAGTTTTAGATTTTACATTTAGGTCTATAATTCACTTCAAGTAAATTTTTGTATATGATACAAGACATGGGTTGTCAAGAGCAGTAAAAAAGGATATAAGATTTTACCCTACTTGCAAGCTAACAAATTACCCTGCCACAGTTCAATGGATGCTGGACATAAGCCTCCTAAGACAGAGACAAAGAACTTTATTACAGCACAACAGGTAGCATGAGCTTCATGTTCACATTGGCTCTCCTTGTCCTTCAAGTTCCACAGGGGTTATGCCAAAAGGCCCAGGTGGATGAAGTACAAACAAGTTCACACAGTAGGTCTGTATCACAGCTGAAGAACCACAAGCTTAGGGAATATCAATTTTTTATAAAGGACAGCAAGCAAACCTGCCCAAATTTTGCCCCAGAGCAATATATTACCTTTTTATCTGGAGAGTAAACAAACTTGCCCTTTGCTCTAGAGGTAGACATTATCTCTAGGCTGTTTTGTGGGCAAATATCCTTGAAAAGACAGTCTGGAGCAAAAGGAGAGTTAGTATCTAATTCTTACAGTGTTCAGGAACATGAGATACCCATGGAGAATTACCTCCAAACGTAGTTTGAGATTCTTTCTCTCTCTCTCTTTTTGCATATGGTTGTGTAATTAATTGGTCTAGTACAATTTTTTGAAAAAACTATCCTTTTTTCGTTCAATTACCTTGATACCTTTGTCAAAAATCAATTGGCCATATATGTGGTGAGTCTCTTTCTAGACTCTCTATTCTGTTCCATTGGTCTATGTGTCTATCCTTTTATCAATACCATACCGTCTTGATTACTGTAGCTCAAGTGTTAGCCAACTTTTTCTCTAAAGAGTGGGCTACACATAATCCCTGTTGCATACTTTTCTTTGTTTCTTTTTAAATTGTTTAAAAATGTAAGAAAGCATTTTTAACTTGTGGGCTTTTTAAGAATAGACTGCAGGCTAGATTTGGCCCACGGGCCATAGTTTGCCAACCTGACTGTAGCTTTATAGTCTTAATATCAGATCATTGGAGTCCTCTGATTGTGTTCTTTTACGAAATTTTTTGAGCTATTTCAGTTTATTGCTTTTCAATACAAAATTTAGCATTAGTTTGCCAATTTCTAGAAAAACAGGCTGCTGGGATTTTAATTGGAATCGTATTGAATCTATGGATCAATTTGGGGAGAATTAACATTGAACAATATTGAATCATCCAATCTATAATCATGGTACATCTTCTCCTTTTATTTAAGTCTTACTGATGTGGTATATTTTAAAATCCAGTGAACTATTAGATTTGTATGCATATTTACCATTTTATTCTTCATTTCTTCTCTATCTCTTAGTTTGAATCTGGTTTCATTTTCCTTCTACCTGAAAGTTTTGTTAGCGTCTTCTTTAGTACAGGTCTGCCGGTGGCATGCTCACTTTTTGTCAATCTAAAAATGACTTTATTTTGCCTTCTGTATTAGTTATGTGGCTGCATAACAAATTATTCCTAAATTTAATGACTTAAATTAGGAATGCAGAAGGGGCTTAGCTTGGGGTCTCTGATGAGGTTTCAATTTATTGTTGACTGATGCTTCATGTGTGTGAAGGCTTGTTTAGGATTAAAGGCGCCACCTCCAAGATGGCTCACTTACATGGCTGTTTGCCACAGGTCTCACTTTTGCACTATATGGACCTCTCCATGGGGCTGCTTGAGTGTCCTCACATGGCAGAGGGGTCTTGCTTTAGAGTAAGTGGACCAAGAAAGAGGAAGGCAGAAGCCACAATATCATCCATGACATGGACTCATAGGTCATATGCCATCATTTCTAACTTATTCTATGCATTAGAAGTCAATCACGAAGTCCAGTACACATTCAGGGGCAAGAGAATTAGGCTCCACATTTTGAATGGGGTGTCAAATGAATGTATTTCAAACCACCACACCTTCTTTTCTTTCTTTCTTTTTTCTCCTTTTTTTCTCTTCTCCTTATTTCTCCTTCCTCTTCCTCTTCTTTCCGTTCTTTCTCTTTCCTCCAGTCCTAAGATTATCTTCTAGAACATTCCTCACCAATTCTTTTGGGCCTGGAAAACTTAAGAGAATTCTAGAGAGTACTCTAGAAAATAATCTAGAGTGTTTCTCTTTAATTCTTTTACCACTAATTTTTTTGTCATATCTACATTGCATGGTTACTGGGTCTAACATATCTTATATATTAATGTCTCTAATATTTCTCTGTTAAGCAAACTGTTGCTTTTCTGCTGAGAAAAAAATTTTTTTTCATTTTGAGGAAATATGTATTAATTCCCATTTTACTAAATGTTTTTAATCAAAAATAAGTATTTAATTTTATCAAATGCATTTTCAATATTTATAAAGATGCTCATATGATTTTTTCTATTTAAAATTATTAATATGATGATTTATATTATTAGATTTTCTAATATTAGATCTTTTTTTAATTCCTAGAATAAACTCCATTTGGTCACAATATATTCCTTTTTCAGTGTGCTTTTGGATTCTATTTGCTAAAATTTAACTTAGGATTTTTGCAATGATATTTTAAAATGAGTTTGGCCTCTCTTTTCTTTATTTTTACAATTACTATATTTTGGTATCTATGTACTTATATTTGCTTTATAAAAAGAATTTGTTTTATTTTCTTTTTTTAGGCTATTTCTAGGAGCATTTAAAAACCACTGGAATCATCTGTTCTTTAAAGGTTAGTAGATTTGTAGAATTCTATAAAACATGGGCCTGATGTTTCTTGAGTTTTCTTTGGGGTAGAAAGGGAGTAAGAATTTGACAAATTTCGTCAAGTTATTTTGAAAAATTTATTTATTAAAAGTGTTATTTTAATTTATATAACATATCTATATGTTATATTTATGCATAATATTAAAATTATTTTGAAAAATATGCAAATTTGTCTATTTTAGTTTTCTATCTTTAGTTTTCTGATGAAATTGTATATTTCATACAAGTTTTCAAATTTATCTGCATAAAATTGTGTAAGTTATTTGCTTATGGTTTTTCTATTTTGCTTTATTTTGTGTTTTACCTTCTAATCTTTGTATGAATATTTTTAACTTTTAATTTCTTATTTTGGGTATTAGTATATCTCTTTTTTATTATGATTAACTTAGCTTGTGACTTACCTAATTTATTGAATTTTTTCTAAGAACAAGCTTGCTTATTTATGTTATACTGAATATTTGCTATATTAGTTGATTAATTTCTGTATTTATCTTTATTAATTTTCCTTTTTCTTTCTTTTGCTTTATATTTAAATTATTTTTCTAGTTTTTTGAGCCAGCTGTTTAATTCATTTATTTTTCTTTCTTTATGTCTATGAATTTTCCTTTGAGTACTACTTTAACTGTACTGATAGATCCTTCTATATGATATGTTCATTATTATTATTTTCTAGAAATTCTGTAGTTTTGAATTCGTATTTTCTCTTTGATCATGGAGTTATTTAATATAGACCCCACACACACATCCAAATAGAAGGGTACTTTTTATTTGTTTTCTGAATATGTTATCAATGTCAGTGTTTATTGTGTTATTATAGAATGCTATCTATCTATATTATTTTTACAGTGGGAATTTAATGAAGTTTGGTTTGCGGCCTAACATAAAAGCTTTTGTGTGTATATGAATATTCTAGAGCACTGGAAAAGAAAATATATTCTCTAATCTCATGGCATAATGTATGATGCATATCAGAACATCTACCTTTTTTATTGTTTTGTTTGGACTCCTAGATCCTCATTTAATTTTGACCACTGGTCTGTTTTAGATTAGTAAAAGTGAATCAGAGTCTTCTTTTTTTAGTGGATCTTGTCTAAATCTCCTTGCATCTCTATAGTTTCTATTATATGAAAGTTCCTACTGCATTACTTGATGCATATATACTCATAACTTAAATTTTCATGGTGAATTGTAGTCTTTAGCATTAAAAAGCACTTCTCTTTATCTTGTTTAAACCTTTTGTTCTGAATTCTGTGTTGTCAGATATTAAGATTTTTTAATGTTTATATTATTCTAGTATGCCTTTCTTTGCCCATTCTTTCATTATTAACTTTTCTAAATCATTTTGTCTTATACATATATAGCCTATAGTTGGATTGGGCTTTGTGATCTATTTTGAAAACTATTTTAAAAACATGAGTTAAACCTATTGATATTTATTGAGGTGATAGATATATTTGGTCTCAAATCTATTATTTTGTGTTGTGTTTTCATTATGTATTTGCCCTTTTTCTTAATGTGGTTTTGATATTTAGGAAGGTTTACAATTTGTTCTAAAAGTTATATTTATAAAATACTGTTGGTCCACTCTCTTTGGGAACTATCTTTTGGTTACCTACTATGAGCAACAGTAAAATTATCTTGTAATCTCACCCTCTACCCTTCGCTTCTCATCCATCACACAGTCAGTAGAATTATCAATATTAATGTTTATGTTACACATGCTTAAGCTTTTTCTTGATTCGGAAATTTTATTGTATTTATTATTTTTTTAATTAAAATTATTGAGGTGACATCAGTTAATAAAATCAAATAGGTTTCAAGTATACAATTCAACAATATTGCATGTGTGTTCACCATTCAAAGTTAAATTTATTTTTATCATCTAATATTCGATCCCTTTTACCTCTATCTACCTCTTCCCTCCCTGCTTCCCTCTGGTAACTACTCATGCAGTGTCCATGTCCATGAGTCTCTGTTGCTTTTAGTTTTATATCCCACACATAAGCGAAATCATATGGTTTTCAACTTTTTCTGTATGACTTATTTCGCTTAGTATGATTATCTCAGGGTCCATCCATGTCGTTGCAGATGGTAATATTTCATTTTTTCTTATGACTGAGTAACATTCCACTGTATATATGAACCACATCTTCTTTATCCGATCATAGGACACTTTGGTGGCCATGTCGTGGCCACCATGAATAATGCTGCTATGAACATTGATTTGGAAACTTTAAATACTGTCTTTTGAATCGATTAATTTGAGGTGATCAGTTAATTCGTTGTTTTTCCTACCTTCTCTCTCTCTGTTCTTCAATTTTTTATTAGCAGTGAGAAATTTCTGCAGTATTAAGGCATGTAACATCTGCATTCTGATCCTTCACCCTAACCTTCATATCTGTTTACTCTTATTTCTACAGTTAAATACATTCAATGCTAAAGGAAGGGCCTTTTACCTGGATTTTTTCAGCCTTGCTCAGTGGTGCTGAGACTGCTGTTTCATGGTTCTAGTAGGTTCTTCAGAAAAGGCTCATGATAATAATATTCCCTGATTTTTCACAGGTTTTAAAATGTTCATCTATAGGTCTTATATTTGAAGATCAGTTAGTCTGGATAGAATCCTTGACTCATATTTCCCTTCCTTTGAGTGTCTTACCGGTGGTGTTCCACTGGTTGTGGTAGTTATTGTTGCCCTGAAGTGGAGGGGTGAACAGATGGGACCAGGGGAGTTGTTTCTCTTGTCATAATGACAGACCTCAAACATGGTCCCTGTGAGAAGTTACCTCTTCTCTGGATTTCAGAGCTTCGTTGAGGAGACCTTCTCTCATTCCCAGATTTCTTTACAGCCTTTGTTTCTAAGACAATATACTCACTTTTTAAAGTTTTATCATTTTTCCAGTGCTTTCCAAGACTACTCATTGTCCCCAGCAGTCTTGCTTTGTTCAATTAATGTCTTGTTCTCATAGTTCCCTTTCAGAGTGGTGTCTTCCCCTTCTGGAAGGGAATTGCAGGAGCTTTCTGAACTCTCTGAGGGTCGACATCCCATCCTCATGCTAGGTTTTTCACCAGGTTTCCTGCTTTTTTACCTTTGGCAGCTCTTATCAAAACTTTGGAGGTTGCATCTTTCTCCTGGTTTCACTAAATACGTAGTTGGCAGACTTGCTGTTGTCCTTATTAAGTGAGTCAATTCAAAACTAAACCACTGCTGTGTTCCTTCTGAAATGGAACATTTTCCTATTTTAAAACTATAATAAAAAATTTAATCAATGCTACTATAACTTATCCTTTCAACTAAATTTCTATGGACATCCAGGTTTTATTTTCCTTCTGATAAACTTCTAGCAGTGGAATTCCTGGTTCAAAAAGCATGAATACTTTTAAAGCTATTACTATGTTTTGCCAAAGTACCTTCTAGAAAGTTTGGGCTTCAGTTTCCATACCTACCAGCCACAGGCTTCCTCTTTAAAATTGGTGAATCATGCAAGACTGCAAATCACTGTTCTCAGATTTTTTAATTTCCAGACTCTCTTGAGCAAAACCTTCCTTCTTTTTGTTTAGCCCCCCACTTTGTGGCTGAAGCTCTGTAAAAGCCTTCAGCGCAGAGGCCCTGGCACAGAGACATGGGCTAGAAAAATAGCTATCCCTTATTCACCCTCCAGCATTTTCAGCTCTTCTGTTCTGATTTTGGTCTTGAAAAGGGCCAGTCCGACCAGAGAAAAAACACCCGTGGAAGTGGCTCAAGGAGGCCTCCTAGTGGGCAGTCAGATGAGAGCACTGAACCATGGCCCCCAGGGTTTTTTTTCTTCCCTTCCCTCCACATACAAGCTCAGCAAGTGACCTAAATTCAGAGTGGTCCTAGAAGTGGCAAGGGGGGAAAATACCTACTTTCCCTTCATACACAACAAAACTGTTCTAAAACAGCCAAATGGACTGGAGCAGTGGTTTTATTCTTGCCCATTTTGCCTTGGAAAAGCTGAAAATTCAGGTGCACTAAAAATATCAAGTGGAGAAAGCTCTTGGAGCTCTTCGAGCTGGCTTCCCAGCATCTACAGAGGAAGGTTTTTCCAGCCAAAGGCTAGGAAACATTAAAAGCTTTGAAACCTTGAGATTCATGACTTTTAAAGAGGTGTCTATATTCTGAATATTATTCTCCAAGGGCTTCTCTATCCTAACTCACAACAGCACAGGGCTCTCACAAGGACAAATAATATGTAAAACTTTTTAGTCTACTTATGATAATTGCCTCAAATTAACATCACAAGGCAATTGAAATTACATTCCCCAAAGGCTTCCTACTACAGGAAGTTACCCAGTTCCTTACTGTAAAGGTAGTAATGACTAAATTCTGGTTAGCTTCTGTTTTGCAAGTTTGTCTGTTAATCTATTATTTATATTCATATAAGATGGTATTTCTGTATCAAAATGCATGAATGTTTTAACCTGTTGTAAATGTAAGCTTAAGTTTTTTTTTTTTTTTTAAATAATTGAATTAGACAGGTCTTCTCTCTCTGCCAGAAATCTTCAAATTGATATTCTTATAACAGCAGTCAAGTGGCTGGCTGCTTTTACCTAAGTGAATGGATGTTCAGCATTCAAGATCACAGAAAGTTGTAGTTCTTTGCTATTTTGTACGCCTCAGGCCATACCAGGAGAAGTTCAGTCTGAGTGCCTTATTTTAAGCACAGCATTGATGAACTAAAGTGCTTACAAGGAAAGAATGGAGGAGGGGAACCGGGAGACCAGGTTACAGAGGAGCAGAGGACACAGTTGGAGAGGCTCTGTGACTGTCTTCAGATCTTTGAAGGGCTGTTTTGTAGAAGACAGCTCATTTTTTGCTTTTCAAAGCAGGCATAGGGCCAAAGAGTGAGAGCTGTATAGAGTCAGATTTCATCTTTAAATAGAAGAACTTTAAACAATTAGAGCTGCTTGAAAAAATACAAAATACCCCTTAAATTGAACTGAGCTCCCAGTCATTTCACATCTATAATAAGTTCATGATTAAACTAGATACATAACTACATATTTTACAATTTAGATAGATGATAGATGGATGGATGGATGGATGGATGGATGGATGGATGGATGGATGGATAGATAGATAGATAGAGCCACAGCTCTTTGTTTTTAGGAAGCCTTGAAAATGTTTAAGCAAAGCAAACCGTTTGTTATTCTGCCTACTAGTTTTGTAAAATAAGACTGTGGCTGGTTAATCATCTTAATCCCAATTGGATTTCTGAAACCTGTTGCCTGCCTAGCTGCTGTTGACATCTACTCACGTAAGGAATGATTAATGGCAAAACAACAAAAATGCTTTATATTTGTGTTCATTTTTCTTTTTAAATATCTAGATTTTAGCTGTTTCTCTTTATACATTTATGTATATGTACTTCCAAATTATATATTTATAAATTCCAAAGATGATTTTAGCTTTCAGGAAGATGCACATAGTCTTAATTCTATTAACCCGGAAGAAAAGTTTTCCCAGCACAAATCGGGAAAAGTGGTTATATCCCTACCATTAATTGTTGGTGGTAGTGCATTTCCCCACAGGTTTGACAAAATCTTTTGAAAGTAAAACTCTTGATAAGCACATTGTAGACAAGATTAGGCACCTATGTAAATTAGCTTAAAGAGATAATTTTTCAATAAAAGGTGAGAGTTGATGACGTGGGTGTGATCCCTCTCCTTAATTTACCTAAATTTAGGTCCCTTGTCATCCTGCCCTCCTCTCTCTCAGGAGAGAAAATGCAGCCCAGGTTCAGTGATGGCCTGTAGGAGTCCTGGGCTCAGCTTCTGCGCCCTCAGGGGACAGGTGGAAGGAAGAGTCTCAGGCCTTTGGCCCTCAGGTAGACCCTGCTGCCAGTCGCAGGACAGGCCCTGCACTCCTTGAAATGTACTTCTGAGCTCACAGAGACTGGCCAGGAGCTGGTTGACACTGCTTGAGACACATCTTGAGTAGATACCAAATCACCACTGGCATAGAACCAGGAAGTTTTGTCAGTTTCTATACATATCTCCCACACCGTGAATATTAATTGCCAAAGAACTTTCTGATTCCATTATCTTTTTAGCCACAGGCCTAGCCTGCAAAAACAGTGAAGAGAGAGCCCACATTTTAAGGTACCAAATTTAGCAAATAAAATACTAGACGTCTGGTTAAATTTGAATTTCAGATAAATAACGAATAATTGTTTAGTGTAAGTATATCCCAAATGTATTTTCTCTGGCAACCCTACCATATTTTTCAATCAATATTTAAGACTTTGAAAGAAAATAAATGAAAGAATACCTGAATGAGTAAATGGAGAGGAAGATCAACAGGACAGAAACAAATTACAGAGCTGTAATTAATGAATATTTAACACTTTAAAAATTTTTTGTTTTGTCAATTTAAGATATTTTCTATTTTCCTTTTACAAATTTCATTTTCATGAAAATAATGTATACAAACATAAAATATAAAAAGTCAAATAGTACTAAAAGGCATGTGGTAAAAAAACATCAGTCCCCTGTTCTACCACCGGTTTGATCCCCAGAGGTACCCAATTAAATTCTTTTCTGCTGATTTTCCCCCTTTTAACCTCCTCCCCATATTTTTACATAATATGCTTATAGTGCTGTTTTGTTGATTTGTCAATTTTTGAGAGTATCAATTTTCTTGCAGTTATGGGAGATGAGGGTTTGTTTCTTTGGCCACCAGCACCTGCATACTCCTTCTCTTTCCCCCAACTTCCCAAATTGTTTTTTACAGTCTGGTTAAATCAATGCTGTATGTTTACATTATTATGGCTATGTAAATTGTTTTTGATATTACATTTACTTTTTTTAAACAGTTTATATGTTGTGGGTTTTCTGTAGATAGTAATTGCCTCATATTTTTTATGTACTCATTTTTTTAAATAAACTTACTATTAATTCTCACAACCCTCTAATAGCCCCTCAGCATAATTTCCCACCTAACTGCCCTGTCGGGTAATCCATTTGGCCCATCTCTGTCCTGAAAGTCTTCTATTCTCTAGTTCAGAGGGAATGCTCATCCTCGGGCCTCCTTTCCTGCTGTCATCCAGGGGCTTTTCCCCCACCATCCTGGGCATCCCTTCTCCTGGGCATGTCTTCCTCATTCTTGGATTAGTCTTGTTTGGGTAGAGAGTTTCCTGAGAAAGGGAGCATGAGAGGCAAGTTATTTGTGATCTCCCGTGACTGAAGGCATCTTTTATTCTACCATTTCTCTTAATTCATGGTTTGGGTTTAGATTTCTGAGCCACAAATAATTCTCACTCAGAATTCTGAAGGCTTCACTCCACTGTCTTCCAGTTTCCAGTGCTGCTGCTGAGAAGTCTGGTGCCATTCTGATACTTCATTCTTTGAATTGACCTGTTTTTCCATCCTGGGTTCTTTTAGGGTCTTTTCTTTATCCCTAGTGTTCTGACATTTCATAATAATGAACCTTGAGTTGTAAACCTTATTTTCCCTCCCTGAGGATTTTATAGTATTTTAAAAGCTTTCTTCTCCTCCATGAACTTATGCATTTTTTCTCCTCTTCCATTCCTCCCCTTCACCCACATATCTGTACCTCATGTCCGAAGCTTGCCTTAAAAGTCTGGGAATCTTGACTCTCTGATCATATTTAAAACTTGTGTGCTAAAGAGATGATTAGCTAGTCAGGATGCTTGGGTAGAGCTTGTCTAATGATGGACTTCCCTGTAGGAGGTGGTTGGTCATGAGCTGGCTCTTCCACTGAGGGTCCCAAATGTCCATATCAGTACGTCTTTCCCTTGAGCCTTCTCAGTTCTACTGAAAGGGATTCTGTAGTTTCCAGCCTCGGACTAAGAGGTATGACTGGCTGCCAGTTTGTCTAGAAGCAAGGTGAGGAAAGGGAGCTGGGATTTTACCTTTTAGTATCTAGATTTCCACTTATTTCCCATATTTTCAGTTCTGTACTTCATATGCCCCCTCCACAGTGCCTGATGGGCTGATCCATATTCCCCAGCGAGTACCTCAGGTCTTCTGCAGGAGTAGGCAAGGTGTGGTGATTCCACTGGCCACTGGGACTGTGCTCTTACACAGGCTCCACCAGTCCTCCCATTTGCACCTCTGCCCTCTCTCTCCCTGCAGCTTGCCCTGCTTCCCACCTTCTCACCAGGAACCCCTCTGTAGGCATCAGGCCTTCAACCTCTCCCACACTGCTGTGTGATTCACCGCTCCTTCATCTGCTTCCCACCTTCCAAAAATGTGCTGACATCTTTGTCTGCTGCTATCTCCTATTCTCATAGACCTTGTGGATTTGTAACTCTTTTTACTCCTTTATCGTTTGTGGTAGGGTATTGGGAGGGAGCAGACAGAGATTCATGAGAGGCTCTTCTGCCACATTTAACCAGAAGTTCTTTGGGGGTCCATTTTCACTCTGAAGCACTAGAAGGGAACAATTTCTAGGCCCCGTTCTGAAGTAACTCATGCTGTCAGTCAACACAGTCACATTTTATTTTATTATGGGGTACATGTTTCTTTATGGGAAGAAGAGCAAAGTCCAAACACACACATTGTTTAATCATATTAGTAAAACACTCATGACCTTTTGATCAAGACCTGAATATGTTTCTCTGCTTATGTCTAAGAACCGGAGAGGCACTTTGAAACGTGGCCCTGGTGCTTACCAAACCTGCGCTGTCTTCTGGGCTTGAATAAAAGCAAGGAAAATGCCGAAATACCATCTCCTCTGAATTAATCATGAGCTCCCCTCCACCCCCATCCTGTGTTTACACATTACTGCTATTGTGTTGTATCTGCTGGCGGATCTCCTTTCATCTTCAAGCCACACAAAACTCTCTTCATTTAAAGCTGCACACGTGGCTCTTGAATTAAGAGGGGGCATTTTAGCAATAATCCTTCATTCCTCCTATTGAAGGGCTGAAAGTCTTAGAGAAGGATCGCTGCTGTTTCTATGTGCTCCTCTGTGTCTAGATGACAGCTGAAGTCCAGACAAGCTAAGGAAAGAGAGCAGGGCCAGAAGGCTGTCACAGGAAAAGGTGACTCTGTGAGGTAAGGCAAGGGGTTAGTAGGAGAGTGGGTGGATCAGGATGGAGAGGGCTTCAAATGCCCTGCTAGGGAATTTGCGCTTTCCTGTAGGGAATGGGGAACCACCCAAGGATCTTGAGCAGGAGAATGACTTGAGTTAAACTATGCATCAAGAAAATTAAGCTGATAGCTGTGAGTGAGAGGGTTTAGAGCAGGGAGAGGCTGGAATCTAGGAGGCCAGTTAGACAAAGTGGTTCTTAACCCCAGCTACCAAGATCACTGGGGGAGCTTTTTAAAAATCCAAACCCTGGCCTCTGATCTGGGATCAAGAATCAGTGTTCTTAAAACATCCCCCAGATGTAGCACTAAGCTGGAAGGCTATTGTGACAAGCCAGTAAAGAGCACCAGACCTCAAAAACGGGGTTGTGACTCTGGGAGATAGAGGAAGAAATAGATCGACAATGGGGGAGTCCCACCTGACCTCTGCCTGTTTCGACCTGTGGGAAGGAGGCATGAGGAGACCATTGAGCTGGCCCTGGAGAGCCAATGAAGTCTGGTCCCCTCCCTGCAGGAGAACTGGAAGGAGATCAGATTTGAGAGAAAATGGTGACAAGGGATATTCAGAATGCCAGGGGACTTTAGGGAAGATGACTCTGAGCATCTGGCTCCTACATACAGTCATGGAGTGCATGGAGCTGGGAAAAAGAGACTACAGTTTAGACCCCTCTGGTCGCATACATGCATGGAGATATGCATGCATATACATGGACACACACACAGCTCTGTTCTGTAGGAGCAGAAAGTGTGGTGGTTCAGAGACTGAGCTCTGGATCTGATTGCCCTGTCCGTCCGTGTGAGGCTGAGAACCATAGCCTCCTCACCTACAGAAAGCTAATGATGCCAGCATTAACTCAATATGGCTATTGTGATGACTTAATGAGATGCAGCATGCAAAGGCTGGGCACAGAGCCTGGCATGCAGGGAGCACTCTGTAAATGGTAGCTGTGAGTAATACTAAAAAATGTGATCTCACTTCTGAAGCCAGTGAGCCATAAAGTATTTCATTCAGTGTTAGGAGACAAGTCCACAGGAAGGCAAGAAACCTTTCATTTGTTGCTACCCGCTCTTGGTGGCTTTCTCTGGGTGTGTGCTTGGTGAGTCCTTTGCCTTTTATTTCTAGGACTATTAGAGAAATGACAGTCCCTTGCTGCTACGTTTAATTGGAGAGGAGCTCAGAGGCCTGAAATTATAATGATGACATCTTAAATGTCGAGCCTTTCAAAAGTCTGCCATTGCCCTTGTTGTCTCCCTAAACATCTCTGGGGACCTAAACCCTGAAGCCCCCAGGGCTTGTGCTGGGTCTTAGACAGGCCTCACCTGGGAAATCTGAGTGAGTGACGTGCAGGCAGCAGGAAGACACAGTAAACGGAGAGCCTGTGATGAGCTCAGAGGAGGTGAGTTGATGATCTGCTATTTATAGCCCCACTAAGAGGCTCTGGCCGCCAGCTCCATGTGAGGCTGGGTGGAAATGATGCCTTCACAGAGCTGAGAGCACAAAATGAAACTGGTGATTCATGGGCAGCAGCCACTTGAAATACAAACACACCCGCACCTCAGTCCCACTGGCCTTTCACAATCCCACTTTGGAAGCATGTGGAACAGAGTTGCTAGCCTGCTGCCTCCTTGTCTGCATGCGTTTGCAGCAAATTCTGCTCCAACAAGGGGCCTGAAAAGGGCTACAGTACTCCTCGGAGAATCCCGAGAGTCTAAACCCGCCCCTCCCAGAGGCCCTGGCTAGAACCTAGGTCCAGGCTGAGTAAGAGGCAAGCCCTGGGCTCAGGAGGCCACCTTCGGGTGCTGGGACCTTGGATGGCCTGTGAGTCAAAGAGAGAGGATAGTTCCTGCTCCTGCCCTCTGTATCCAGGGGCAGTGCTGGCCACAGAACAGCTTCCTAATGACGCTAGTTCTGCTGAACATGCAAACATGTACAATGAGGAAATCCTGGTAGCTTTTAGATTCCCCCTGCAATTCCATGGTACAGCACCTGTCACCTGAAGCTGTTGTTTATTTTTTGGGGGCAACATCTTGGCTTCCAAGCCAAAGTCTACTTAGAGGTCCTAGTTCAACCTACCCTGTGTGAGGAACGCACAGGGTGTCTCTAAGCTGCCAAGACTGGATCAAAAGGGCCAAATCGAGATCATGAGGCATAAACCAACCAAGCTCTGGAGCTAGATTGTCTGGGCTCAGATTCCATCTCCACACTTGCCAGCTACACAGCCTCCATTCCTCACAATTCCTCTCTGAGACTCAGTTTTCTCACCAGTAAAATGGGGATAATAAAAGAATCTACCTCACTGAGTGTGGTGAAGATGAAAAGGAACAGATATAAAGCAGTCAACATAGTGCCTGGCACATGGAAGCCTCAGTCAGTGGAAACTGCTGCCTCTGCTGCTGCTGTTTTCTCTCTGGTGTCTTGGTCCCTAGGCTGATGTCATTCCTTTTCTCATAGCTTATGGCCCTGAGGCTCCTCATCGAGGTGGTGTCCTGGGGCCTCTATAAAGACCCTCTGTCTATCAAGAGCACACTCCCTCCAGGCTGCCCAGCATAATGGGCTTCCCCGCTGGGCTGCTCAGCCCTTTGCTTTTCCTTTCCCTGCCCTTGCCTGGCAATCAAGAATTGGGCCTTGCCTGGGCTTGACCAGCCTACTTTTCTGCAGATCTGACACCTGGGGTGGCCTAAGGGGGCATTAACTATCACTGTCCAGTGGAGGACTTCACCTGAGGGTCCCAAGTGCTAACTTGAGGTCTGTAGCCAGCAGGCTGCCCACCAAGGGAAGACTGGACAACTGGCAGGGTAGGCTTGCCTCACCTACCAGCTAGACATGTAACACAAACTGCTGATTCATGGAGGCTCATGAGGTCTTGGCTGTTTGTATATTCTCTCATCTCCAGCTGTCGGCCAAAACATAATTGTAGCTGTCACTTTGGCAGCGAGATGCTGTGATGTATCCTAATACAACTGCCTCTGCTCCATGGCAGTGAGCTTTTGAGAGATGGAAGGACTCTGCAGCTGTTCCTGTGGAGAGAGCCATTCTGGAAAGTGGTCTGTGTGCTTTTCACCCAGGTGCAGCCACAGGAATGGTGTAAGAACCAGGGTAAGGTCCTGCGTTAGAGCGGGCACTGGCATGCCTGTATCTGCATCTGTAGTAATGCAATTCTGATGACACCAGTTAATACAAGAGAAGCTGCTTTGGAAATGAGGCATTTGGGGCAGCTGTGAGGGCTTGGAAAACAGCCTTCAACACACAAATTGGAATCTAGTATGCATGGGGTGAATGAGTGGTTAAACAGCAGAGTACATAGCGTAGAGAGATATAGCTGGGGCCAGATTGGGAAGGAAGGGACTTGAAGGCCATTCCGCAGAGCTTGGACTTAGTGCTAGAAGCAATGGCAAGGGAGTAATGTGATCAGACAATGTTGGTGTCTGAGTTCAAACATTCCCCAAGAAGTGGCACTATGAATAAGGCTCTCCCTCCCCATAGCAGTCTGTAAGAAGTGATGTGCTACTTGGGAAGGTGTTCAAGAGAACCTGCAGCACCAGCCCCAGGATTCAGAGTGGCCGCAGCTCTGTGTTTAGTGGGTCAGTGTGAGAAGGACTGGCCCTTGTCAGGCTAGCTGAGAGTGTGCAGCAAGTGAGAGGAAGCCCTGGGCTCATGCTTTTCCTTCTTCCTTGGTCCTCCTAGGCTAGAGTTCATTAGTGAAGCATCTGCCTGCAGATGTGCCAAGTACAAGGGACTTCACATACTCATGCTAAAGATCCTGCAGGAGAAGTTCCTGGGGCCGAGAGATGGTCCCACTGCCTGTTGGTGTTGCCTCCCTCACCACATACACACACTAAGAAAACAGCAGAGACAAATATCCAAATGTGGTTGATGGAAGAATTCCTAGAAGGAGGGTTCTATCTTCATGTACTTAAATACTGGTTTATAGGTTGGCTAAAGAAGACAGAAGAATATAAAGTATTGGGAGTCATTACTAGTAGGTGAGCCACCCATGAGCTTGAAGGCTGAGTACATCAAGACCATCGAATAAGTCAGGAGGAAGACAATTGAGTTGAGAAAAATTTTGTGTACCCTTCTCAGAAGTGCATTGTTGTACAAGCAGTGGTTTGGCAATGATTCTCCCCTTTCAGCGGCAAGATAGGGAGGGCAGGATGCCTCTCCGGTTGTTAGGGGAGGAGGCCAGGAAGAAGGGATTCCCATTCTGGCGTCATCTTCCATCAGTGTTCTCTGAGTTGGGCTGCCAGCGGGCTGGAGGGTGGAGAGGCAGCTGGTGTTGAACAATGGGGAAGTCTCCTCACCTAAGCAGCTCCTGACACAGGGTAGGTGTGGTAAGTGTCTGGAACCATTTGGCTGGTGGGTGGGCCCCAAACCTTATCCTATTCCCTGCAGGCAGACAGCATGTCATAACCACCTCCTGGCAGCCTTGTGGCTAGCTTGGAGCAATAGGCCCAGATGTAGTTTTACCTATTTGGTTTATTTTTTCCTTTAAAATTTACAAAATTTAGCACAGCAGAAGTGTGCTGGGCCCATAAAATTTACAAAATTTAACAATAACATGAATCCAGTTTCTTTTATTTTATTTTAAAATATAATATACAATCAGGAAAGTCCAAACAACCATATGTACAGCTTAAAATGAATACTATTTTTACATATATATAAAAAATATATTAAAAAAGAAAACAAATGGCCCTTAAATTTTTGCTTAGACAACTTCCGTTGAAATTCTTGTAACATACAAAAAGATAAAAAATGAAAAGTGAGTGCCTCCTCCTTTGCTTTTCACCCATAAGTAGCCATTAACAGTTTCTTGTGTATTCTTCTAAAATTTTTTCTCTGTATCAGTAATGTTTCTAAAATGAGTATGTGATCATACAGGCTTTGTCTATATTTAGTGATAAGTTTTAAAAGAGTACGTAATCATAACTCTCCTAAGATGTAAAATTAACGTGTCAAAAATTTAACACGTTAATTTTAAGACTGAGAACTACTAAAATATTACAGTCAACTCAAAGGATAAGTCAAAGGATCACACAGGATAGTCAGATAAGGAATGTTGAAATGATTTTAGAAATGGACGCAAAACTGATCGATCTCCACAAGGCCATAGTCATTAGTATTCCACAATTTGCATTTCTGTGAACAAGAATTACCTGCATTACTATTAAGATTTTATAACTTAAGTTCCATGTTTAGAGTTGAGAAATGTCAACAAAAGGCAGAGATAACCTCGGTGGGTAAGTTAGTGATTCAAGACACCCACAAAATTTCAACATCTTTCTCAGTTTTCCCTACACTTGTAATTGGCTCCCTACCTCCATCTTTCCTAGGATTCCCCTGCCACAATCCCTGCTGCCCTGTTCATACCAGCTGACCCAATCCCGTTGCCCATGTTCCAGGTGTTGGGCTGGGACTCAAGCCTAACCTGGGAGAACCAACCATCGTCTAGGTTGAGCCAACTAGGTGTTCCCAAGGCTCTGACACTCTGCTTCTATGGTGGTGGGCCCTGGAGTTGTGAATTAGGCCAACTCAAGGCCGGTGGTCATGTTGGGCCTTGTAAAATATGGTCAGGGGTTTTGTGAAAAGAGGAAGAGATTAGCAATGCAGAGATAAAGACCTGTGGTCCAGCAGGAAGGACAAAGTGGCTGCCTAATGAGCTTCCTGAGATGGCTTCATGCATTTGGATTTCATGAGAGTCCTTTATGCCCCAGTCAGCTTGGATGGTTGTCTGTTCCAATAATTCTCCACCTGAGAGAATAGCTGACATGTAAGACGTACAGTATTATGGCCTAAGGACCTGGGGTAGCGTCTCAACCCTCCTGGTCTGAGGCAGTTTCCCACAGAGCCCAGGATCCATGTTGGCTTCATGAGGCTTTATGTCAGCCCCAGAGGTCAGGGACAGAATGGTCTATGATATAGCAGAAAAGAACAAATACCAGACCCTCTCTGCACCTTTTGATGATCAACTCATGTCCTGCAAACAGGTTTCCTTATCTTAAAAACGGGGGACAATATTCCTTTCTGTCTCGCCTCCTAGGGCCTGTGTAGGGATCCAGTGAGAGGGTGTGAGTCAATTGCCAAGGCCAGTCACATGGTGAAGACTGAGCCCACAGCTCTGGCAGGACAGGAGAGCTGTGCCTCTCCCCCCACACCACCTTGCAAAGTGCTTTGGGAGAAGAGGTTTTGTGCAAATGGCCAGTCATTATTAATTGATGGGGAGGCCCTCAGGCAAAGGATCAGATTTCACAGATAAATATATATATATATATATATACTTTGGCTTTCCTGAGAAGGAAGTATTCATTCAGTGTAAGGCAAGTATATATAAATCAAGATTTTCATACCTTCAATGGGTACCTTTTCACCATCTTCATTCATTCTCTGAACATGTATTGAGCACTTCCTGTATGCTAAGCACTGTCCCAGGCACTGAGATACTGAGATAAAGAGAGCTAGTTCCTGCCCTCGTGGTGCTGGGGGCAGGCATAGAAAAAGAACTTTACTGAGGAGTGTGATAAACACAGACAGAATTAAACTAAGGATATGCCTGCAGCACCAAGAAGGGTCACCCACCAGTGACACTGGTGGGGCATCAAGGATCCGCAGGGCATGTACAGAGGAATGTCTGATGTTGTTAGAGTGTCAGGGACAGTGGGACCAGTCACGTGGGGTCTTGGCGGCCTCAGAGGGAAGTCCGTACTTCACTTAAGAAAGGGAGTGTTGTGGTCAGATTTGTACTGAGAAACAGCCACTCTGGATGCCCATGGAGAACAGCTTGGAGGGGAATAGACTAGAGGCATAAAGACTCATTAGGAAAGAGTTGCAGGCATCCAAGCAAGAAATAAAAATTTGCTTTTAGGAACGGGGTGGAGGGAACTGATTCAAAAAATCTTTTGACCAGGATTTAACTTGAGAAATGAAACAATGATGACCCTCAGGATTTCTTCGTGATTGACAATGTGATTAGGGTGTCACCTTCATAGGAGAAAAAAAGCACACAGGAGGAAAAGCAGGCTTGGGGGAGGGGGCTGAGCTAGGCAATGGTGAGTTCAGTTAGAGACATAATGAGTATGAAAGACCTATGGGCACCTCGGTGGAAGCATCTGGTGGGCAGGTGGAATGATGCACAGGTCTGAAATCTAGGGAGCTCTTTGGGTTGTGAAGCTGGGGAGAAGAAGTTGGAGTGAATGTGGGCGTGGACAAGTTTATATGATTGTGGAGGAGGAGGAGAGAGAAGGAGAAGAAGTGGACTGACATGCATCGTGACCTTTGGCTCTAAAATTCTTACTTGCTGAGAATGAGGGTAGGGGAGGGGCTAAAGGCAAGGAGTGGATGATTAGAACCCTTGTTATAGGAAATAGAGAATCTGAACTAGGCCTAGGAGTACAGGGCTCTGCTGGCTTTGGTGGTCATAAATCTATATTGGCACTAATCTGCCTACCTCGGCTTTTTTCCAGGACATAGAAGCCAGGAAGGCAGGTTGGCCTGGAGTGCCTGGGTGGTGGTCTTGTTAGGAAGGTGTGGCAAAAGGAAAGGAAGGGTGTGTACCACAGAGAGCTAACTGTTCACCAAAAAAAATATTGTCACCGCCCCCAGCCCTTCCAAAGAATAGAATTGAGGCTTTCCAGCAGAGACTACATCTTCCAGTACAAGCCCAAGATAGTTAAGAAACGGATGTGCCTCTGCACCCTTCCTTTCCCCTTCTTCCAGTTTGATGCCCCCTTGGAAACCACATGTTTAAGATGGCAGAGCCACAAGGTGCAAGGATCCTGGTCCCTGAATCATCCCTTGGAGGAGAAACACCACTAATCAGGAACGCCTGTTGGGTTTTTTGTGAGCAAGAAATCAACTATGTTGTCTCAGCCAGTACACATTTTGGAATTTGTTATAGCATCTAGCATTACCTGAACTAATATAGGGTTTATGAAAATGCATCGTTGTTTAGCTGATTCAGATGGGCCAGGCTGAGGAAACAATTGAGGCCTCTAGGGACAGAAGGTCCTTGTTAAAGTCCAAAAGCAGTAGTGGAGAGAGGACTGGAAAAATCTAGAAAGCAGGAAGTCAGTCAAGGCCTCTGGTACAATTTTGGAGGCTATGATTTCAGAGAGAAGCTGTCTCACGATGTGGGAAGAGCCAAGTGGGAGAAGGTGAGGAACATTAAGCAGGTCTAGGAATTTTGATGCCGAGAGTCAGGAATTAGCTGGCTAGTCTGCCCAGATGTCATAGTCGGTGATGAAGCAGGACGTGGATGGAGAGGGAGCCTCAGAGGGCCAGCCGTTGTCTTGCAACCAGGGCACCGGGAAGGAGCACTTTAATATAAAGAATAAACTAACAGGACTGTCATCTCTCAGTTCTGTTAGCTATCATGGCTGAATAGAACTGAGCAGGGCATCTCATCACTGCTAAGGATCTACTCAGTAGGCCACATGGGGTGCATACCTGAAAACTAGTCCATGAAAGGGACACCTGTAAATGTTGACGTAGGCTAACTCCATCCAGAGACAACCAGACCCACAGCAAGAGAACTATCTTTAGTTTGTAGAGCTGCTTGGCTCTCTCTAAAGCACTTACAAATTGTTTGAGGCTCATGGAAATCCCAGGGAGACCCATATGAAGATGATATCTCTGTGTCAGGTAAAGTCACCAAACCGTTACATGAAATCCCTCAGGAGGGGTTGGAACCAGTGTTTCCTGATCCTTGGCCTGTGGTTCTCATTATGAAATTCCTTTTATAGACATTTTTAGGCATCAGCTTAGGAAGATTTAGGCCCCAACATGCCATTGGTAGGAGAAATGACTGAGATGGCCTCCAAAGGCACTTCCAGCTGGTGAGTCTTAGAAGAGTTTCTGAATGAATGGAGGGTGCCAAATCAGGGACAGGAGTAGGAGTGACACAAAATGTAAAATAATAGTTGTGAAAATAAGCTTATTTCTCTTTTTCAAAAAAAATTCTGAGGGAGGTATGAAGGGTTGTTATGGACCTCCACAATTTCAGAGGGCCAAGGCTCCTATTTTGTTGCTCTTCTCTGTTGTGTAGCAAATTATTTCAAAACTCAGTGGCTTAAAACAACAATAAACATTTATTATCTCATACTTCTTGTGTGTCAGGAATTCAGAGTGACTAAACTGGGTGGTTCTGGCTCAGGTTCTCTCATGAGGGTGCCGTCAGGGTGTCACATGGATCTCTGGTGATCCGAAGGCTTGACTACAACTATAATACTGCTGGCAAGTTGGACCTGGTTGTTGGCAGGAAGCCTCAGTTCCTCACCACCTATAATCCTCCATAGCATTGCTTGAGTGTGCTTACAACATGGCAGCTGGCTTCCACTAACCTAGAGCAAGTGATCTAAAAGAGAGTAAGGCAGTAGCTACAATAGTTTTTATGTTGTTACCCTATTGGTTTGCACAGGTCAGCCCTATTTAATATGGGAGAACATGAATACCAGAAGTTGAGAATCATTGGAGGCCATCTCTGAAGTTGGGCTACTACATCTGCCATCCTCAAAGTGTGGCTTCATTCTCATGTTCCAAGATAGCTGCTATATACAACTCCAGCTATCACATCACAGAAGCTTTTTAGCTAGCATGAATAAGGAAGAAAGGAGGAAGGGCATGCTTTTTCCCTTTAAGGATACTCCCCAGAAGTTGAATGCACCATCTTTCTTATATCTCATTAATCAGAACTTAGTCACATAGCTAGAAAGGAGGCTGGGAAATTTAGTAATTATTTTGGATGGTGAAGTGCTCAGTTAGACTAGATACTGGAGGACAGCTGGCAGTCTCTGCCACATCTGCAATGTACCTGTGTATATTTCAAAAGATGGAGGAAGGGAACATAGAGAATATTACTACCTTGGGTTACTGACCTGACTAAGGAGTTATGACTCATCTTGTCTGAGAAATAAGTGTGTGTGTGTGTGTGTGTGTGTGTGTGTGTGTGTGTGTGTGTGTGCGTGTGTGTGTGTGTGTGGTACAGGGATAGGGGAGGAGTATAGATTAGTGCTTTACCTTGTAATTAGTGAATCTCAGTGTAAAGAGAAAATAGTCCTTAGAAGAACTCAGGAGACAAATGAGCTTTAAAAACAGGCCTAGTTTAGTCTCAAGAATTAAGATGACCCAGAAAATGAGAAAATTCAAGAGGCGTCATGAGGGCAGCTTCATTCTGCACCCAGACCTGCAGGTTTAAATAAACTCTAGGTAGCCCAATTTACTGATCCAAATACAGAAGCACAGATAGGAAACTCTACCAGCTGTGTTTTTAAAAGGTCATATGATTCCTGATCAATGAACCAAAGAGACCAAATACGGAAGTGTTTAGAGCTGAGCTGCAGATTTGCCCAGAGACCTCTGGAAGGACCAGAGCCAGGGCTTGAGCAGCCAGCTGGGTGCTGACTCAAGCTAGGGGTAAGGAGATAGGGAGGGTGGTGTTGGGCTTTGGAGCCTGGCTGAGCAGATGAGCTGTAAGCCAGTCAGAGAATTCTAAGGCTTGAGAAGTCCACAGAAAAGCTGCCCTGGCAGGAAGGCAGGGCTCTGGCTTGGCAAAGTGGCCAGAGACAGGGAGCATTGTCATCCTAGAGGAATGCAAAGTCTGAAGCAGGATGCCTGGGGTGGAAGCCAAGGCCTTGTGGCAGGGGCTGGCCTTCTCTTTGCTGCCACAGCCTGCCTGGACATGGATCCTTATCATGAAAGTGGAAGAGGGTAGACTGAGCACTCAGAGGTACTTGCTTCATGGAGTGTGGCTGGGGGTCTCCTACCTGCCTGGCTGATCTTACACACCCTTCCCATGGCCCAAGCTGGATGATGTACTGGGTCCTGAGTATCCACCTGGTCATGTCCAGATGGGTTTGTCAGGACACCTTGGGCAGGCAACATGCTCAGTCACTCAGGCCACAGCCCATGCTCTTTATTGCAAGTGGGTTGTCAATCATCACCACATTGCTGCTGCACAAGGCTCAATTTCCAGAGCAGTGAGGGATCAGCAAATTTCCCAGCCTTCCCCACTCTGCCTTGGCCTCAGTCCCAAGTTCATCAGGAACTTGGGGGACCTCCACAGACTCCTGTTTTGAGGACTCTTTCAAGAGAGACACCTCCAGATGTGGCTAAGGGGGTGGTGAGGAGAGGCAAAGTATTCTTTAGTACCCTAAAACTGGCTTAGGAAATCTCTGACTCTGTTCTGTGACTGCCCCAATGCTCGGTGAGCACCTGTCAATGAGGCAGATACTAGGCTACTCCCTGGGGACAGAGAAGAGTAAGGTGTATGACATCACTCCAGACAAATAATTAAAGCGCAACAGCTGAGAGTGCAATATGCAGTGATGGGTTAAGTACAAGGTACAGAAATAATGGAGCGGGGAGTGTGCTAGCAGAGTGGTAAAGGAAAGCTTCACAGAAGAGGTGATACTTGCAAAAGGAATGAGAGTTCCTCAGCCAGCAGTGGGGCCAGGTGAGGAAGGGCATCCTGGCAGAGGGAACAGCAAGCCCCAGAGTTCTGAGCTGTGAGACCACCTGCGGTAGAGGAAGGGATTTTGTTTGCCTGGTGGGTTTACAGTACTCCGAAGTTTTGGGGCCTGCTCAGGGTAGAGTATGGCCTTGATCTCTTTCCACTAAGCAACTCAGAGGAGTCAGAGAGGGAAGAAAATGCTCCCTTGCTGCAGGGTTTGTTTGGTTTCCTTTTGTCTTTGAGTCTTTGATATCTGGTCATGATCGTGGAAGTCCCATAGTTAGGAAGGGGAGAAGGGTTCTCTGGTCTTGAATAACCTGCCCAAGGCCCAGTCCTTCCTGTAGGTCCCTTAGGCATGATTGTTCCTCGCAGGGCTGGAAGGTACATCAGGTGGGGCACTTCTGGCCTCCGCTCCCTGCTGTCAGACCCAGTGCCTCCAGATCCATGATGCTCTCCAGAGCCCACGGGAACCCCCAGTATTGCCAAAGCACCCATCCTGCCTCTTACAGCTGGCACTACAGTATAAGCAGCAGCATCTGGCTCATACGGGCACACCCTAGTCACTCTTTTTGTGGTGTACAAGCTTGCTTTTCCTTCAGGACCCAGGAAAATGTGATTTGCAAATGAATCACCAAGTGACCCAAAACCAAACAGCAGCTCTGGAGTGGTTCTATGAAGACAGAAGGAAACAAAGGCCCCAGGAGGTCCAGTGGGCACCACTTCCTCTCTGGATCAAAATGGGCAAGTAGGACTGAACCAGAGCCATGCTGGGATGTCACCCTGTCGCCAGCTTCAGGTGCACCGGGAGCCTCAAGCACAGAGCTACCAGTGCAAGGCTATGGGAGAATTTGTGGTGCAGGTAGAGAGTAGGCCCTGCCCTCAGTATCAATGTCCGGGCCAGTAAGCTCATTCATCCAGGGACCCCTTTTCCTTGATTATTATTCTTCTCACTGGGATGTGCAAATAGTCACCTGGCAGTTCTGGCCGCTCTCATCTTTGCCAGCTCCAACCCCAAGACCTAGCTCGGGTCATGTCCCTCTGGCTTTGTAATTAATTCTCTTAATTACAAACTCCTTGATCTGGCTTTCAAGGCTCTAACCACTATGGTTTTAACTCACCTCTCACCAGGCTTCCTTACACTCCTTCATCCATTTTATCCTCTGCCTGTGAATCTCTCCCATCCTTAGGTCCTGGGTCTTGCCTTTACTTGATATAAATACTCCTTTGTCACTGCCATAGACATGTGCCCTTCTGACCAGGTCCAACTACAGTACTGTCTCACTCTTAGTAAGTTTTCCTTGTCACCCTCCGCCTTCTGAACCTATGGCCTTAGGGATGGAGCTTTTTACTAGATTTGCATTTCTAATTACAAGAGTCATACATGCTTGTAAAAACATTCCCACATTACAGAAGTGTACACAGTAAAAAGAATATGTGTGATTCCCAACTCTCCTTCCCTAGAACTCACTCTGGTTAACAGTCAGCCATGCACATGGGTACCCATTTACCCAGCATGAGAGGTGCCCTTGGGGACCTTCCATAACCATTTGACATGGTGGTGGCAGGGTAGGACTTGGGACAAGCAGAGTTGATAAAAATTTTCAGAGAGTGGTGACTTGAGTTGACTTTGAAAGAAAATCCTCAGTCTGTGGGACCCTTGGTTTCTTTTAAAGAACAGAACCCCATGGAGGCATTTCTTGTTTGCATGGGAATATTCATTCTATTCACCAAAGAGCCAGAAACACAAGTTCAAAAAGCACCTAGGCCCCTGGAGAATCCTCTTGGCCTAGCACAACCTGCACTACAAGCCCAGGCTGAGCTGAACCAGAAATTGGCAACCTTAATTTAATGACATGGTCACTCAGTTGGATGGAGAGAGGCAAGGTTTGAACCTTGGTCATTCTTTCTCCAGCCTGGGCTTTTGCCTGGCCCAGTGTTCTGGCTGGGCAGCCTGGAGCCCCTCTACCTCCTAGGTGATTCTCCTTATAATAGTCCAAGAGAAGAATCTATCCTAGAGACTAAATGGGCCCTGTTCTCCTTAGAATAGGATCTATGCTAGCATTTCGAGAGGGAAGAACAGGGATGTGCTGGTATTTCCTTCTCCGGGAATTCCAGCCCACGTTTCTAGGCAGTTTGAAGAGCAGGGGGCAGATGTCTTTTCCAAATAACCTGGAAACCTCACTGTCTCCCACCCTCCAATTCAAATAAATTTGAAGTAGGGAGAAGGGACTGGAAGTGGGGTGCACTAAGTTGGGAACACCTAACCTGAACTTAGGGACATTGGGGAAGGCTCCAAGGTATTGGCATCTAAACTGACACTTGAAAAATAAGCAAGAGGACATGATTCCATAGTGTAGCAGTTAGTATGTCTGCCTTACATGCAGAAGTTCCTGAGTTCGTGCCCCAGTGGAGCCACGGTCCATGGTCTACGGCCATGCCACCCTGAACAAGCCTGATGGCTGATCTCGGAACCTAAGCAGGGTTGGGCTTGGTTAGTACTTGGATGGGAGAGCACCTAGGAAGACCAGGTGCTATAGGCATTAATACTAATAAATAAATAAATAACAAATAAAATCTAAAAAAAAAAGTAAAAGAAGCAGGAGCTGACAGGCGAAGATGAGAGCAGCATTCCTTGCAGAGGGAACACCATGGACAAAGGCCTGAAAGTGAGAGGGAGCATGACTCTGGAGAAACTGAGATTCACTGTGGCTGAGCTTAGTATGTGAGGGGGTTGTGCAGGGCCATGGTTGGAGAGGTCAGCTGGCTGGGTGTGTAAACCCCAGTGCTTTGTCCCAATGGCCAAGGGTAGCCAAGGAAGGGTTTTAAGGAAAGAAGTGACATTTTAGATAGATGACTCTGGTTGCCACATAGACCATGACCTAGAGATGATAAGCCTGGAGGAAGTGAATGACTTTAGGTGAAAATAGTAGTGGCCTGGACTAGGGTAGACACAGTAGAATATGAAAAGAGGTGGAATTCAACACAACATGTGGGGGTGAGGGAGAGGAAGGGGACCCTGCCTTAGGTGTTGAGGATATAGATTCTAGACCAATGGTTGCATTTAGCAAACAACTCTTAACTGATTGGACTCAGGACATGGTGGTCTGGGGCACCCCACATTGTTTCATAACCAAAGTACTGAAGGCCAGTGGCAAATAATAAGCCCTAATCTGGCCATCTAGCCTGCTGACATCAGTGGTAGACCTGATTGGACACCCAGATCTTGATTCAGGCATGTAACGCATATAGAAGCTGCTAGACACCATATGCTGAAGCAGACAGTCTAGGTACACAGCTGACCACCTCCAGCCAGCCCAGTGCTGACTGGACCTCTAAACCTGATATCCCCAGTCACTCAGCAACACTCAGAAACTTTGCTTTTTAAATACAGAGCAGAGATAGTTCATGACCAACCCCATTTCTCTCCCTCACCCAACCCTGAGCGTAGACTCCGCTGGAGTAGTTTCTCTCTGTAGCAGTAAATCTTTTCTACTCAGCACTCAACTTTGATCTCTAGTATTAACTCAAGCCAGAGGTTCCCACCAGCCACAGGGGAACCTGAAGGAGCTTCAACAAAGTTAGACACACCCTATAATTTCTTTGCATAATTCTGATATCCTGCACTCTGTGGTTTGTCTTTGGGCTCTCCTGGACACCTGGAGGTACAGTGATTGACCCCAAGAGGGGCCAGAGGTGTTCTCTGAGGCCATGAAGCTTAGGGGTGTTGGGCTATGGGATATGGTGGAAGAATATAAGTAGCAATCTTAAAGCCTCAGTCTGGTCTCCAGCTCCTCAGGTGACCTTTCCTCTCTGGGCTTGTCCTCCCAATCTCCCCAGCTCCCAGGCATTTGCACACGCTGTTCCCTCTGCCTGAAATACTCTTCCCTTTTTTCTCTGTTTAGCTCATCCTTCAGGTCTCTGCTTTCTCAGGGCAGACCTCACTGACTTCCTGGTCCAGGTCAGAGTTTTTAGTTAAATATTCCCGTAGACCTGTGTTCCATGACTTATCCCCCTTTATTAGAGGTCTTATTTATTTATTTGCTTGTTTACTGCCATCTGCCTTCCCCAGAAGACTGTGACTTACATGAAAGAGAGTTTCTGCTTGTCTTACTCACTGCTATTTCCCCAACCCCTAGCAAGAAACCTGTCTAGGAGCAGGCAGTGGATGGATGAATGGATAGATGGATGGATGGATGGATGGATGGATGGATGGATGGATAAACAAACAGATGGACAGCTGGATAGATTTTATTTGGTAAAACAAAAGGCTCAGTTGGATGAGATCCTTCCCAGCATTAGTATAATTTTCTAGGCCTTTTTTGTTTAATCTCTGAAATAGGTAGAATGTTATCTGCTTGCTACTTTACTTCTATATCTAACATGACTCAAGTCAGCCTGCTAAAGTTTGGAATGGTTTAAAAACAGCTTGGATAAAGGCTCCTGTTTGGCTCAGGATCTTATTTTCTGACACCTGGTCTTATATATGTGAACCTTGGGATAGAAATTCAGGCTGTGCCAGAGACCACAGGCTCCTCTTTCAGAGCTGGGATTAGGTCTCCGGCTCCCCAGGCAGGATGAGTTTCCAGAAGCCCTAGACATACCTCCTAAAGTTAGGGCAGTAAAAGCTCCTCTATGTCTCCAAAGTCAGACAGAGAGGGTAGGTAAGTGTCACAGCTCAGAACCGGCAATTGTGTCCCATGAGGGGTTCTGCTCCTTTGTCCTTCAGTCTGTCTGCATTGCTGGACTGAGTGCAGGAGTTTTTCTGAGGCAGAGCCAGAGGGCTGACTTAAATCCTGGTGAGTCATCTCCCAAGAGTCTGGGCTGCACAACAAGGCTGCCTGTGCCCACCTTTGCTTTTACTGCGGCAGGTGGACCTCACTTACTGAGACCTGGGTCTGCTTGTGAGACAAACCAGGATGAGGAGAACATCTCTATAATCTTTACCAAGTGATTTTGCCCAGCCATCCTTTCCCTGAGGGCCTGGAACTACCCATTCCTATTCCTTCCAGTCTCGAGGAAACATACTCCTCCTAAGAGGGATAGCTGGCTGGACTGGAGGGATGACTTGTCTAGGGGTAGGAGTGAGGCAGACTCCTAGCCACATCAAAAATAGTGCTGATGTTCTCAAGAGCCAGGATAGGGAAAACTAGGTCCTAACAAATCAACAAGAGACTTGGAAGAGCTAAAAAATCTAAATGAGGGGAAGTAGGAGGCGTTTGATTCTGGAGGAGCGTTCTTAGTGGCTTAGGAATTTAATGCCCATTATACAGATGGGTACACTTCTGCCCGTGGGGACCTGCCTCTGATGGAGGCCTGGGAAGAACCAAAGCTTTCAGTATTCTAAAGAAAGGGAGCCTCTTGTCCCTCACTCTTTGAGTTGTCAAGTCTGTGCCTTCCCCTTCTGCTCAGACCACCATTCACCCTTACTGCACTGCTGGTTCCTGGTCACCTTGGAACACCCTAACTGGCTCAGATCCTCCTTGAAGTCACAAAGGCAATACAATCACTATCAAAATCCCAACAATGTTTTTTCAGATATAGAAAAATCTATCCTAAAGTTCATGTGGAATCTCAAGGGATCCTGGATAGCCAAAACAATCTTGAAAAAGAACAAAACTGGGGGATCTCATACCTCCTGATTTCAAAATTTACTTCAAAGCAACAGTAATCAAAACAGTGTAGTACTGGCATTCAAGACAGACACGTAGACAAATGAAGTAGAATAGAGAGCCCAGAAATAAACTCTTACATATATGTTCAAATGATTTTCGACAAGGGTGTCAAGACTATTCAATGTGGAAAGGACAGTCTTTTCAACAAATAATATTGGGAACAATAGACATCTACATTCAAAAGAATGAAGTTGGATCCTTACCTTACACGGTATACAAATATTGACTCAAAATAGATCAGAGACAGAAACTTAAGACTTAAATTATAGAACTCTTAGAAGAAAAGATAAGGAAAAACCTTCATGAGATTGGATTTGGCAATGATTTCTTGCATATGACACTAAGAGTGCAGGCAATGAAGGACAAAAATAGATAAATTGGGCTTCATTAAAAAAATTTTTTAAATAAGTTCATGGGGTAACAATGGTTAATACAATTATGTAATTTTCAAGTGTACATTATAATTTGACATCTGTATATTCTATTGTGTGTTTACCACCCAAAGTCCAGTTTCCTTCAGCTACCATATATTTGATCCCCTTTACTCACTTCACCCTCCCCTTACCCCCTATATTTGACCCTTCTTTACCCCATCTACATCCTCCCTCTTCCACCACCCCCTGCCCTCTGCTAATCACTAGTCCATGAGTCTCTGTTTGTTTGTCTTGTTCATTTGTTGCTTTTAGGTTTATATCCCACATATAAATGATATCATGTGATTTTCAACTTTTTCTGTCTGCCTTATTTCACTTAGCATTATTATCTCAAGGCCCATCCATGTTGTCACAAATGGCAGTATTTCATCTCTTCTTATGGCTGAGTAATATTCCATCGCATATATGTACCACAGCTTCTTTAGCCAATCATCTATTGTAGGATGCTTAGGTTGCTTCCATGTCTTGGCCACCGTGAATAATGCTGCTATGAATATCAGTGTGCAAATATCTTTTCGGTTATGAGTTTTCAAGTTTTTGGGGTAAATACCCAGTAGAAGGATTGCTGGATCATATGGTAGATCAATTCTTAGTTTTTTGAGGAACCACCACACTGTTTTCCATAGTGGCTGTACCAATTTGCAGTCCCACCCACAGTGTATGAAAGTTCCTTTTACTCTGCATCCTCTCCAGCATTTGTTATTATTTGTCTTGTTGATTATAGTTATTCAGACAGGTGTGAGATGGTATCTCATTGTGGTTTTGATATTCACTTCCCTAATAGCTAATTTTTTTAATTTTTAAAAATATTTGAAAAACTTTTGTGCATCAAAGGACAATACCAACGAAGTGAAAAGGAAACCCATGAAATGGCAGAAAATATTTGCAAATCATATAACTGATAAGGGGGTCAATATCCAGAATAAATAAAGAACTCTTGCAACTCAACAACAGAAAACAAACAACCAGATTTAAAAGTGGACAAAGGACTTCAATAGACATTGCTTCAAAGAAGATATATAGATAGTCAATAAACACAGCAAAGGTGCTTGACATCACTAATTATTAGAAAAATAAAAATCAAAACCACAAGAGTGTGGAAAAATCAGAACCCTTGTGTATTGCCAGTGAGAATAAAAAATAGTTCAGCTTTTGTAGAAAACAAAATGGTAGTTCCTTAAAAAATTAAATATCAAATTACCATATGATCCGGCAATTCCATTTCCAGGTAGACACCTAAAAGAATTGAAAGCAGAGACTTGAACAGATGTCTGTACACTCATATTCATACCAGCATAATTCACAATACCAAAAGGTGGTGGCAACTCATGTCCATCAGTGTATGAACGGATAAACAAAATGAGGTACAGACACACCATGGAATACATTCAGACTTAAAAAAGATGAAAATTCTGACACATGCTACAACATGGATGAAGCTTGAGGACGTTATGCTAGGTGAAATAAGCTAGTCACAAAAAGACAAATACTGTATGAGTCTGCTTGTTTGAGGTACCAAGAGTAGTCAAATTCATAGAGACAGAAAGTAGAAGGGTGGTTATGGGCAAGGGGGAAGGAAGAATGGGGAATTATTGCTGAATAGGTACAGAGTTCCAGTTTGAGATGATGAAAAAGTTCTGCAGATAGAAGGTGGTGATGGTGTACAACAATGTAGATGTACTTAATGCCACTAACTGTACACTTAAAAATAGTTAAAATGGTAAATTTTATGTATATTCACCACAATAAAAAAAAAAAAAGAAAAAGTCGCATGGGTGAGAGGCACTTAAATCTCTAAGTGTCCTCCTCTGGGAGCTTACTCAGGGCCCTGGGAGATAGTGGGAAGGGTTGGAGTGGAGGAAGGGGACTGTCTGGTCCCCACTCCCACCACCAAGTTTCCCCTAATTTCTCCCTCTCTAACTCCTGCCCATCCTTTGAAGCCCAGCTCTGATCCTTTCCAACTTCCTCCAGGATGGGATCTCCAGCCCTCACTCCCCCGCAACAAGTTCCAGCTCTCCTTGTCCTGCTCTCCTTCCCCAGGGATTGAAGCTCTTCTGGGGCTGGATGAACTTCTCTCCCCCAATGGAGGAGGCCTGCAATATCTACTCAGTGCCTTTGTCTGCAAAACGAGTCTCTTCAGATCCACCTCTGAAGGTTGTTGTGAGCATCCAACAACATAATAAATATAAAGCTCTTAAGTACAGTGACTTACATAGTAAATGCTCAACATATTATTATTACTGTTATGATTATTCTTCATACTAACCTGGAATACTTACCCGGTTGCATCTTTCAGTTACTACTCATTCCTCAAGCCCCGGCTTCACTCCTACTTCCACCACAAAGCCTTCTTGTCCACTTCAATCCCCACTGACCTCCTATGAGGCATCTTGGAATTTAAGAAAAATCTGACCTCATAGGATTGTTATGAAGATCAAATGACTTAATCCATGTGAAATGCTTAGAATAGTTGCCAGGCACATAAAATGTGCTCAGTAAGAGCAGTGATAATGATGAAGACAGTGATGAGTTGTGGTCATTTAACATGTCTGTTCTATGTGTGTTGTTACTGATTGTTACTGTCATTCTTAAGTAGGTAGACTTAAGAATAAAGAAATATCAAAAAAAAGAAAAAGAAGCATCACAGTAAGAGGTAATGGGTAATCGAGAGATGGATTCAGGTTCAGCGGGCATTCTCAGAGCCTTGGAGGGGGTTGGCAGATTGGAAAGTCTCCTGAGTCTTAAAAGATGAGTAAGTGACGGCCAAGAGGCAAGGGAGATGGGAAAGTCATAGTGAAGCTAGGGGCACACGAAATGAGGCCACTGTGGTTGAGCTGTGGTCAAGGTGGCAGGAGATGAACCTGGATCCGGACTAGACAGGATCTTTACCCAAGAGGACCATAGCACCCTGGAGGTTTTGCAGCAGGAGAGAGACCCATTTGACCTACATTTTGAGTAGCTCACTCCAGCTGTTGCGTGGAGAATGGACAGCAGGGGGCATGGGTAGGAGCAGGCAGACAGTGAGAAGCTGCTGCAGGCATCCAGAAGAGAGGTGGTGGTGACTCCGCCTGGGTGGTGGCAGTGGAGGAGGAGGACTACGGACAGATTTTAGCGGTGTTTTGGAGAAAGAGAGGCCAAGGCCTGTGGCTGGATTGGCCATGGGGTTGAGGGGCTCGCTGCCCAGCAAGTTTTGCTGTATAGGTGGAAACACCATTTCTGAGATCTGACCAGTGGAAGAACAAGTTGAAGGGACAAGGCTGGCACCTGGTTGCTGGGAGTTAAGTGATCAGTTCACCTTTTTCCACCTTTGCCATTTACATATTATAGCTCTTATATTTAGAAAGTTCTTCGTGTCTGACCCTGACCTTCCAGCAGTTTGCACTCAAACCATTCCACACTTGCCCTTATTGAGTGCTTGGTGCTAAGAAGCAGTGGGACTGAGGCATGGGCTGGGGGCCAAGGGCTTGGGTGGCAGGCATGCTTTTTGCATGACCTCTATCAAGCATGCCAACCTCTGGTGCCCGTCAGACTCAGACCCAGTGAGCCTGTGCCAGAGTGCGTAGGCCAGAGGACCCAGTACAGGAGCCTGCCTCAAGCACTTCAGGTCCACACATGCCCCTCATCCTGCCTCCAGATTCCCTCTCTTAGATCAGAAGCATCCCCCAGGGCCATTGAGAAGGGCTCTTCTTCATGATTCCTTCAGAGGTAGGAGGTGGAGAGCAAAACCTCTGATCTTGATGCCAGCCCAAGAAATTACTCCCAGAGGGTAAAGCTTCAGAAATCCAGGCAAGGGGCCCTGTCCCAGATCTGATCAGAATGGCTGTTCACCAGGGGCTGTGGCACTGGGGGACTTTCAGGGCTGGGGCCAGGACCCTGCCTAGGCACAGCTCCTTCCAAGGCTGGGCCACCCTATACCTCATCTTACCTAACTACAAGTGGGGACTGGTGGACCATGGCCTGAGCCTCCTTTGGACCTGCCCCTCTAGCTGACAAATTGGGTCTGTCAGAGTCCTCAGATCTATCCAAGATTGACCTGCTATGTATTTTGGAATCTTATCAGCAGCTTTCTTATCCCTAATCCCTATACTGCCCTTCTGGAAAGTGTCATTTGGTGCCATAGTGGCCCTCATCCTGAAAGCCTGTCGTCTGACACCCTCAGGAAAGTGTCCCAGCTTTGGCCTCTCATGAGCTCCTCATCCCCAAGAGCTGGGATCAGATAACTAGCCTGCTCGGGGGGGTTCCTTCTCTTGTCCCCCCACCCATCACTCAGCCCCCCCACTCACCACTCAACCTGGCTCACAGCCATTTCTTTTGCAGTCACAGGCCTGCCAGAGGGTAAAGAGACAGTCATTAGGAAGGTCTAATTGGCTGGGACAGAGCCAGGGAATTGTCTCTGCAGAGGTGGCATTTTGGGAGTCATTAAATCTGGAGGTAGGCCTGGAGGGGAATAGCCCTGTAACAGCACACTCTCCTCATGATGCTTCCTGTCCTATGTTTTTGCAGCTCGAGTGGTGAGGATGCCTTCCTTATAGGAATGGGGTCTCCAGGATCCTCAGTCCCAGACCTAGTTCTGCCCTGAAGTCGCACAGAAATGCCTGCCCCCGAACCCCCTCCTTTGGGGCCTGAGGAACCCCCACCCTCCCAAAGGAGACTGATCTTTGCTGGGTCCTGCAGGGTGAGGCTAGAAAGAGCCTGGTACAGCTTCCCATGCTGTCAGTTGAAGAGTCCTCAGGGAGTTGAACAGTGTCACTGTGGGTCTTGGTGTCACTTTGGCCACTTACCAAAGCTTCATGAGCTCCTAGCCTCTCTGGACCTCAGTTTCTTCATCATTAAAATGGGTATCATCATTCTAAGGTCTCAAAAGTTTATTTTATTCTCAAAGTATCTCCCTTCTCTGCCTGTCATTCATTCTAAAAGCCCACTTGCCTTAGTTAAGTTTTGGTCAGATATCACTCTTGAAAGGTGGCTGGGGGCACAATGAGTTTCTCATCTTTGGGGAGGATGCATTTTTCTGCTTCCATCTTGTCTTCCATTCCCTTTCCCCAGAGCTGGCCATGCCCCCATAAATTGAGACCTGTAGGTAGCACCTTGCCTGCTGCCCCCTGTGCTATGCCCAGATGATCCCAATTTAATGGACTGGAGCCTGAGTAAAAATGTCAAAACAACATTCCTTTGCTAGTGGGAGCCTAAACTGTTATTGGCCCAAGCAGGACTCTGACACTTAGCCACACCACCCTCTATTTCAACTGACACCTGTTGACTGACCCCTTATTTTGTGCCAGGCACCTTGACAGGTTGGGAGTCAGGAAGTAGGTAGAGAGGAAAGTTAGCCATGCCCTGCCCCCATTGGTCCCCACACACCAGTAGCATACCATTCTCACAGATGTGGCATTGAGCTTCCACTCTAGCAAAATCCTCAAGGAGGAGACTTGCCCCTGGGAGCCAGGTAAGGAGGGCAGGGAGGGTTCAGCCAGGTCTCCAGGCCCCCTTATGCCCTTAATGAGAGGGCAGTGCCATGCGATATCTGGTCCAGCAGGCTGACCAGAGAGCACAGGCCATTCATGTTTAGGGGAAAATAGGATGTTGGGTTTGCTATCAAGCTCAAAGCAGGAAACTGGCAATAAATCAAGAACTGAAAGCGATGTCACTGCTTCAAAGTAAATTTCCAAGCCCGGGAAACAATTGCGCATTAAAATCCATCGGAGGAAAAAAAATCTATTAAAACTTCAGGAGAAATGCTTTGCTATAAATTAGATTTTTCTGCCAACCAGGATAATTCAATAATTTCCCCTTGACATTCTCGAGATTGCTCTTTGGGGGAAATTATGATGCTTCAGAGTTGGGAACAATTTGTTTCCAAGGAAAGATGAAGAGTCAACTGGGAGTGGAGTTGAGAGGGCAAGGAGGGGGCTCTTCTGTCTAAAGGGGAGGGGGCCCCTTTTGGGGGCTCAGTGCCACTGGACAGAGGTTTTCCATGATGGCCACAGGACTGCAGTGCAGGACTTTGACTAGGGGATGCCCCAGGCCAGACCATGACTCTGATAGGATATTGGCAGAGAACTTGAGGGAGGCCTTGGGGTCCTCCAGTATCACCTTATAGTTAGGGCAGCCTCAGTCTTCCAGCTTCCCCGAATAACTGTCTAAAACCTTCCTCAACCTTTGTGGAACCAGAGCTGGTCTCAGGTAACAAGGTGCCTAAGGTCACTGCTTGGTTCTTGGGTGCAAGGTAGATGGGGATGGCTGCCTGCCTGCCAGTCTTCCTCTCTTTTTTTGCTGTGCAAGATTCAGCACCAGCCAAGACCCCTCCCCCACATCCTCTCTATCTCCTGTCATTCAGGCCTTTGATCCTAGCCCCTGTCAACCCTAGTCTCTACTAAAAGTCCAATACAGCCATGATGCCAGATGTCTGGTTGGCCAAAGCTGCTCTGGCAGGACAGGGCAGCTGGCAGAGGGAGGGTGCTAAGCAAGGGCAGGGATCTCGGAGGACTGGGCACAGTCTTCCTGGCCACTGGGTACCGGCCTCTAAGACCATGGTAGGAGCAGAGACAGGACTTAGAAAAGACAGGGCTCCAGAGTAATCCTGCCTGGCTGCGAATCTCGGCTCCTCCACTGGCAAGTCGCTTAACCTTTCTCTAAGCCTTGATTTTGCTATCCATAAAATGGGGGTAATAACAGTACTTGACTTACAGAATTAAATGTGACAGTGTGCGTGTAGCACCTAGCACCACATGGCCCTGGCACAGAGGTGGTGCTTAGAACACAGGTCCCCCGATCACAGGCCATAGCCCTTCCCACTGCAGGAAACCCACCCCTTGCAGCCCTTACTCAGGCCCCATTCTCTCTCCCTCTTCTCCCACTCAAACTTGCCTGTCCTTGGAGACTTACCTCCTCAGATAGAACCACAAAGAATGATGTCTGCCCTGTATAGCTGGAATGCCTGCTGGGTACCATCACACGATTGTGCTTGAGAAGACCTTACCCACAGTATTCACTCGTTGCTACCAACAACCCTCACAGGAAAGGTGGTTGGTATTAGAGTTCTCTCATTTTGCTGAGGCCCTGGGAGGTAAAGTGACATTGTTCAAGGTCATGTATCTGGGAGAAGAGGTTAGAGCTGAGATTGGGGCCTAGGTTAAACCAACTTGACCACAGAGGCAATCTCTCATCTCAAGATTTTTCCCTCTCTCCCTCCCTCCCTCCCTCCCTTCCTTCCTTCCCAGGAATCGGAGCCTCTCAGCTCCCAGAACTCATGTGGTGGCCAGAGCGGCAAATTGAGGCAGGGAGATGTGGGAGTGATCTTCTTTACCCCTAGTCTCTGAGTCTCTAGGAGGAAGATCCCTGGGCCCAGCAAAAAGAAGTCAAAGGGGAAGGAAGTGGGAGAGTCTGGGAAAGTTTCCATTTAAGCAGCTGTCAGAACAAGTCATTCACTTGGACACTGCCTGACTCATAGAATAGAAGAATTTGGGGTTTAAAGGTCATCTCATCCCACCTTCCTTTTGAATCATTTCTTCCACAGGTGCTTCCCTACCCCAGATAACAGGGAGCTCACAACCTCCAAGGGCAGCCCCAGGGTGCAGGCTGCTCTTCTCACCCCTTTCTGAGGCTCAGACTTGGCTTTCTGTGGCACTGTCCTGGCCCTGACCCCACATCGGCAGGGGTCAGCCAGCAGCAGTTAGGTGGTGTGCATTTGCTGCTTCTCACTTGGCAAGGCCCCAGGTTTGGGGGGTAACCTGTGAGCAAGGCAGGGGCTTTCTGGAGACTGCATCTCTCCAGAGGACAAGGTTGGGTGCTGGTGGGGCAGTATTCCCTGGAGACCCAGCACTGTGCCCAGGAGTTTCCCTCAGAGTGGAGGTCAAGGGGAAACTCAGGGCTGGGGAACTTTGCCACCACCTGAAACCAGGCTGGGAGTTCAGCAGACACGTAATCAATACCTCAGGATTTGCCTTAAAATGATAAATATTTCTATCGAATTAGCCCCTAGGCCAGGGGATTGCCAGGTTCCTGATTTTGCCAAGAAAGGCACCACCAGGAGAACCCGTTAGGACCCGGAAGGACAGGACATGGACGCTGGGAAGGGGCAAGAGGGGTTTGCGGGTTTGGAAACTGTGGCCCCCTACCACCCAGTAGCTGTGTGACCTAGAGCAAGTCGCTTGGCTTCTCTGAGCCTCAATTTCCTTGTCTCTGAATGGAATAATAGTGGCGCCTACTATAGAGCCTTGTTAGAGGTAACAAAAGACTCAGTGCCTGCAAAGTGCCCAGCACAGAGTGAGCGCTCCAAAAGTGTTAGCGTTTGTTACTATTTGCAGCAAACGGGGAAACCCGTGGGAAATCCGGGCGCCTCTGGGAAGTTGGGGGTGGTGGGCCGGCCTTCCCGGAGCCAGGGCACGGGGAGGGGGCGGGGCGTCCCAGATCAGGCCCCGCCTCCCCTGTCTGGCTCTTGTGGGGCCCGCTGAGCTTCCCTGCAGCCTGCAGGAGCTGAGTCACTGCGGCCCCGCCGGCCGTTGGCCTTATCTCAAGATGTCGCTACCCCCGAAAGCCCCCGGCCTGCCCGTCGAGTGACATCTAATTTGTGCCAAGTCCCTCTGGCAGTTCTGGAAAAATAGAGATCCAAGGGTTTAGGGTCCTGAAGAAAGAGGGAGCCTCCTTCCCAGCTGTCTGAGGGTATCCAGTAAGCCCCTTTCCTAGGAAAATCTCCCTGCGCCTGCCGGCACAATGCCTATCTTTCTACCATTAGCTAAACTTTCCTTGGGATTAAGCATTGTGTTCTGCAGATTTCTGTTTTGAAATGCACATTCCCACCTATGCTTTGAAGGGGAAACCAGAAGACTGGAAAACGGGGGCGGATAGACCCTCGGAGCCAAGAAGGGGAGGGGGACTGAGAGACCGACCTGGGATTTGGCTGCCTCCTAGTCTCCCTCAGGTCCTGCCTGGCCCTCTCCCAGCCCCCCAGGACTCTAGGGGAAGTGGTGGGTGGGGGAGGGGGAACAGAGCTGACATTCTGTAAACAGAGCCGGTTTGGGCTTCGGCCAAGGACGGGGTGTCCTGGCCCGGCCTGGGTGTGAGGCCCATACTCAGATCTCCAGGACACCCCGCCCTGCCCGGCTGCCCCGGGGGTGCCAGGCCCACAGCCAGCTCCGGCCAGGATGTGTCTTGAGTTTTGGGAAATGGCCAATTCTCTCATGGAGAATGTGTCCTGGACTTGAGAGACAGGGAATGGGGTGGGGGCTTCTCTCTTAGAACCATCATTGATCTTTTATTCATCAGGTGCCAGGCTCAGGCATGGAGACAGCCTCTGGCCCCTGCCCATGAGAGAAGTTAATACTGGGTTGTTGCCCCACCCCCATCTCTACCTTCTATCATCCCCCTGCTCTTCAGCTGCCTGAGACAGAGTTCCTTTGAGGTAGAGAAGCTGAGGGAGGGGTCAGGGTCTGAGAACAAAACACTTCAAGGCCCAGTCCTGCCCCCTTGGCTTATTGCCAAGTGTGATATCCCATGCCTATGGCTTCACAAGGGCAACTCAGAGCAGCAAGGAATGACTTGGAAAGGAGTATGGGGAAAGGACAGTCATCAGGAATACTGAAGGATATTCAATATTGAAAGCAATAGCCAGCTGTGGATATGAGGTGGGGAGAGGGGTCTTTGGGTGTTCAAGGGAATAGATTCCTCTGAGATACTGGCACCACAGCAGGTGGAGAAAGCTGTGGGCTATGCCTTGAAGGAGGAAAATGTGTCAAATATGAAGAGGAAACCTGGTGGCAGGAAAGGAGACAGGTTGGCCAATGAGACTCGTAGGCTGGTCCCCAAATGCCAGTCACAGGTTTTAGACTTCATTGTTGAGCAATGTGCTCCTGGATGATGGTGGAGTGGACAAGAAAGGATCCTATGAACAAATATGTTTCCAGAACACTGTTCAAAAAAGCTAAACAGTACTTACTGCAGGCTTTATCAGAGCCTTTACTTCATATGCTAGTTAATGAGCATCTTTGTTCTCCAATAGTGAGGCAGAGTATGCAGAAAGTCCTTTCCCCCCTGAAGCTCAGTCTCATAGGACTTGCGCTTTTCTGAAAAAATTGGGGCCCAAGGATTAATAAATATGTCTCACTTGCTGGCTCTGGCTCAGATGGAATGGGTAAGAACACATAGGCACCAAAGTAAACATGGCTTTCCTAGAAACCCAGATTCCATGACCATCTCCTCAAAGGAAAGCCAGCCTGCAGAAGCCCAAGGAGGGGTGATAGCCATAAGAGAATGCTAAATGAATGAGTTCGGCAGACTCAAGATTCTGGGTCCCAGGTTCCATGCAATCTCCTACTCCCCAGATCAGGTGAATATGAGATACCTGGTCATCGTTGGGGAATCCCATGGCCTATGCAGAGAACCTGCTGATTAGAGGTTATAGATTGTGGCTGAGATTGCAGGTTGAGGCTACTTTCAGTGTGATTTCTCCACTAGGACATATCTTGAGCCTAGCCTTCTATGGTCTCATGTCTAACTCCACAGAAAGCAGAGGAGTAAAGTTGGTCATCAAAAATGGGCTTTCTTATTGCTTTGATAAAGTAGTGGCATCTAAGCTGTGCTGCTGAGGGATCCCTTTGACAAAGTGTAGCCAACACTAGAAAGACCTGCATCCTCACTAGGAAGCAGGGAGTGACCAGAAGAACAGCAGAGGAAAGAGACTGTAGATTCTGCATGGGACCTCCCGTGCATTCCCTGGAGCTCCCAGAAATCCTTCGGGCACCAAGCAGGAGGCTGCAGATGCCCTGCTTGAGCAAGTTGGAGTTAGAGTCAGGATATATAGGCTGGAACCATTCATGGGTCCCCTTGTCCTCACAGGCTGGGGAAGCAGTGTGCGTGTATGTGCCTGCATCTTCCCCGTACTTGCAAGCTGCTCCCGTAAAGTGTAATATATGATATGGTGATGACATCTTGTATGCAATGCAAAAGCAGGCTGAGAAAGGAGAGGTCATTGGGAGCTGGCACCTCCAGGGAAGGGCTCCAAGATGAAGCCGGGTGTGGTAAGCCTTTCCAGGTGGCTAAGTTTTAGTGGTATAGAAAAGAGAGGACTGGCCTGGCCGGTCTGGTCAGCATTGGGAGAGAATGCTCTAGAGGCCCAAGGAGTCAGCTTCACCGGCTTCTTTGAGGAGCTGATTCTCAGGCTGAGGGATATAATGTGTCTTATGGGGGCCTGAGAGTACACACTCCCCAAACTTCCCTTCTATCAAGGCTCACTGTTGCCTTCATGGCCAGATGAGTCTCCAGAGTCTTCTCCATGTATTTTCCTTTCTTCCTTGCTGGCACACTTTCTAGACTGTAACCCACCATCACACTGAAATGGCTTTGGCTGGGGATCACCCAGAGTCCTCCTGACTGTCAGATCCATTGATTTTTTTTTTAGATAAACAGCTCGATTGAGATATAATTCACATACCATCCAATTCGCCTATTTAAAGCATACAATTCAATGGTTTTTAGTCTACTCACAGATTTGTGCAACGATCACCACAATCAATTTTAGAATATTTCATCACCCTCCTCCTCAAAAAACCATACGCATTAGGAGTCATTATCTTTTCCTACCATGCCCCACCTCCAGTCCTAGAAATCATTCATCATCTACTTTCTGTCTTTATGGGTTTGCCTTTTCTGTGTGTTTATTTAAATGAAATCACACAACATGTGGTCTTTTATTACTAACTTCTTTCACTTACTTAATGCTTTCCAGGTGCGTCCATATTGTAGTATGTATTAGAATTTCATTCCTTTTTATGGCTGGATAATACTCCATTGCATGGATATACTTTGTTTGGTTTATCCATTCATCAGTTCATGGTCATTTGGGCTCTTTCTACCTTGTGGATATTATGGAGAATACTATGGATGCTCATGTACAGGTTTTTATATGGACATATGTTTTCATTTCCCTTGGGTATATCCCTAGGAGTAGAATTGCTGGGTCATATGGTAACTCCATGTTTAACATTTTGGAGAACCATCAGATTACTTTCCAAAGCAGCTGCACTACTTTAAATTCCTACCAGCAACGTATGAGGGTTCCAATTTCTCCACATCCTTTCCAACATTTGTTATTATCTAACCATTCTAGTAGTGTGATGTAGTATTTCATTATGGTTTGGTTTGCTGTTCCCTGATGACTAATGATGTTGAGTATTTTTTCATGTGTTTATTGGTTATTTGTATATGTTCTTTGGAGAAATGTGTATTCAGATCCTTTGCCCATTTTTCTAGCTGGGTATTTGTCTTTCTATTATTGAGCCCTTTCTCTATAAGAGCCCTTTATATATTCCAGATAAAAGTCCCTTGTCAGATATGTGATTTGTAAAAATTTTCTGTCATCCTCTGGGTTGTCTTTATACTTTCTTGATGCTCTCTGCAGCACACAATTTTTAATTTAGATGATGTCCAATTAATCTATTTCTTCTTTGGTTGCCTATGCTTTTGGTGTGTGTGTTGGTGGATGCGGGAAGTGTGGAATGGAGAGTGTGAAATGCTTATTGGGTACAGAATTTCTTTTTGAGGTGATAATAATGTTTGGAACTAGAGAGTGGTGGTTGCACAACATTGTGAATATACCAAATGCCACCGAATCATTCATTTTAAAACGGTTATCTTTGTGTTATGTAAATTTCACCTCAATAAAAAAATTACATGTTTGAGCATTATTAGATGTGATTTAAAGCTCTTTAAAGTGTGATTTTAAAATAATTATAATATGTACATATTTGCTTGTGATGAAGTGAAATAATAGTTAAGATTTATGTGCAAATCTTGGACTATCATGACTTTTCAATAGCTACAAAATATTTCATTAGAGATATACCTTATTTTATTGTTTATCTAACTCATCTAAAATTTATTATTATTATTTTCATGCTATAATAATATCCTTAGGAATATTTTTTATAAGTGAGTTATTCTTCCTGAGCTTTATAAGATACCATAGGGGAAGAAGCTCTTCATGATATCAGGTTAGAGAAAAATTTATTAAGCTAGACACACTCAAAAAATCATAAAATTAATGCATAAATTGAACTATACTCAAATTAAAATGTTCTGTTCATCAAAATATCATTACAAGAGTGAAGTGGCAAGATACAGAGAAAGCGAAAATATTTACAAAACATATAGAGTTGATCCTTGAACAACATAAGTTTTAACTGCATGGGTCCACTTATATGCAAATTTGTTTTCAATAAATATGCACAGTACTGTAAATGTATTTTGTTTTCCTTATGATTTTCTTAATAAAGTTTTCTGTTCTCTGGCTTACTTCATTATAATAATACAGTATATAATACATATAACATACAAAAAATGTGTTGACTACTTATGTTATTGGTAGCGACTCCTCCTTAGGACTTCAGCTTCAAAATAGGCAACTTTGTTAAAGTACTTGAACAGCCTGAGTTGGACAGAGTTTCCAATATGGTTTAAACTTGTCCTCCCTGCTGTCTGTGTGCATTTCTGTCTTCTCTTATCCCATATCCACTTGGGGCTTTCATGCAGCAGAATCCAGCTGCGCTGAGGAGTTCTTATCTGACCTCCAGTGGGTCCTGGGGCTGGCCTAGCACTCACGTGACACCATTCCAGTAGGCTAAGAGTAGTTAAGTTTTTTTTTTTTTTAAGAGAATAAATGGACTTGAATGGTGTCACGTGAGTGCCACCATTCCAGTAGGCTAAGAGTAGTTAAGTTTTGGGGGAGTCAAAAGTTATAAGTGGATTTTTGACTATGCAGGGGTTGGTGCACCTAACCCCCGACGTTGTTTCAGGGTCAACTGTAATTAGTAAATGGTTTATATCCAGAATATATAAAGAACTTCTATAAATTCATAAGAAGAACTGAGTAATGGTGAAAATATTGTACATAAAAAGTGCGAGTATAGCTAAGGTAGTATTTAGAGGAAAATTTATAGCATTAAACGTATACACTTAAAAAGAAGAATTGTTGAAAATATGAGGCAAGGATGAATTTCAGGAAGTTATACTCAAAGAAAGTAAAAGAATGAAATAAATATAAGAGAAGCAATGAATAAAAACAACATACACATGAGAGAATTTTTTTAATACTAAACTTTGTTCTTCAAAAAATAAAGAAATTGATAAGACTTGTGAGACTAATAAAGAAAAAAGAATGAACAAATAATTCATATGAAGAATGAAGAATGGGGACATTACTAGAGGTCCTGTAGACATCTAAAACGTACTAAGAAGATGCTATGAACTACTTAATGCCAATAAATGTAAAAGTTTTAGATAAAAAGGAAAAATCCCTAGAAATAAGAACTTAATAAAAGATATTCATAAAGAAATGGAAAACCTGAATAGTCCCATAACTATTATAGAAATCAAGTCAGTAATTTAAAATCTTCCCACAAAGAAAATTCCAAATCCAGATGGCTTTACCTGTGAATTATATTGTACATTCAAGGAAAATAAAAATCCATTAACACATAAACTGTTTTAGAATTTTAGAATTTTTACTCCCAAAAAACAAAAATTATCCTCCTCAACTCATTTCATAGAACTAATATGACCCTGATCCCCAAATCTGACAGAGTCAGTATAGGAAAATTAAAGGCCAATCTCACTTACGAACATAGATACGAAAACTCTAAATAAAGTATTATTAAACAAAATTTAATATTATATAAAAAGAATAGTGCATATGATCAAGTTATAATTAATCCTAGGAATGCAATGTTTGCTTAACATTTAACATCCAGTTAATGTAATTTATCACATTAACAGATTAGAGGGAAAAAATCTTATGTTTGTCTCAATGGATACAGAAAGAGCATTTGATAAAATTTAACATCCATTGAATTAAATAAATAAATAAATGATTTTAAAAAACTTTTGCCAAACTGGAACTTCCTTAATTTTATAAAGGCTGTCTTTAAAAAAAAAAAAATAGCTAACACAAGCATCATATTTAGTGGAGAAACATTGAAAGTTTCCCTTGAAAATTGGAACAAAAAAACCCATACTCATTACTACCACTTTTATTCAACATTATACTGGAGGTCCTGGCCAGCACAGTGAAGAAAGGAAAGGAATAAGGACTGGAAAAGGAAGAAACAAAACTGCCATTATTTATAGATGATATAATAGTGTTCAAAGGAAATTAAAAATAATCTATAGATAATTAGAATTATTAAGAGAGTTCGGCAGGTTTCCTGGGCTTAAAAAGAATCAATAACCAAAAAATCAATGTATTTAACAGCAACAAAGAGAACATTATATTTTAAAAGGATAGCATTTGTAATATCATTTTAAAATACCAAATCACTAGGAATAAATCTAATTAAAGTTGAGTAAGTCTCCAATGCAAAAAACTGAAAGCATTACTGACAGAAATTAAAGATCTTAATAAGTGAAGATAATGGTGTTTATGGATTGGTAAACTCAATATTACAAATATTGTCAGTTCTTCCCAAAGTGATCTATGGATTCAACTTTATTTCTAATGAAAATTTATCAGAATTTTTTGTGGAACTTGACAAAATGATTCTTAAATTTATATGGAAATGCAAAAGGTCAAGAATAGCTAAGTCAATCTAGAGGAAGAACAAGGTTAGAGGAATTGTTCTACCAGATTACTCTAAAGCTATGGTAATTAAGAGAGTGTGACATTATTTAGGGATAGGCAGTTCAATGAAATAGGGATGAGATTATGGAAACAGACCAGCACACATCTAGACACTTGATTTCTGACAGAGATGGCAGTGTATAGCAGTGGCAAAAAGACAGAATCTCAGTAAACTTGGCTGGAACAATTGAGTATCCGTATGGGAAAAGAATGAAATTGGACCCCTACTTCACACCATATACCAAAATCAACTCCAGGGACATATGGACCTATTAGAAAGGCAGAATTAAAGGGTTTGAATAATAATGTAGAAAGAAGAGTATCTTCATAATCTTGGGTAAGAAAAATTTTCTTAAACAGAGCACAAAAAGCGATATCACAAAAGAAAGATAGATAAAATGAAGAATCCCTGTTCATCAAAAGACAACATAAGAAAGTGAAAAGGCAAACTACGAAGTAGCAGGAGATAATTGCAATAGGTAAAACTAACAAAGGGCTTATATCCTGAATATATATGGAACTCACAAGAATTAATAATAAAAGACAACCCAATAGAAAAATGAGCAATCCTAACTCATAAAGTTGCATATAGAAAACATTACAGCTTTTTATATGTCAATCATACCTCAATAAAGTGGTTTTTAAATAAATAAATAATCTTGCAAAAAAGACAAAGTGGGCAAAAGATAGGCTCTTTGAAAAAGAAGAAACTCAAAGGCCAATAACATAAAAAACTTCTTTGGTAATCATGGAAATGCAAATTAAAATCATGATGAGATACCACTACGCACTTAACTAAATTGACTAAAATTGAAAAGCCACAATACCAAATATTAGCAAAAATATTTATCCATATAAATTTACAAAACTTATACAGCCACCTTGATAAACAGTTCGGTACTATCCAATTAAGCTAAAAAATAACATACTCTATGGCCCAGCAATTCCATTCCTAGATAAATACTTAACAGAAAATAGTGCTTATAGGACAGGAAACATGAATAAGAATGATCATAGAAGCTTTGTTTGCAATAGTCCTGTTAAGTTTCCTGGTCAAGTTTCCAGAAAGCAGTGCTGAGATGGAGTCTGGGATACAAGATATTTACTAGGGATATTAGGGATCAACATTTATGAAAGGAAGGGAGAGGAAGCAGTACTGAGCAGAAGTCAAACTTTGATGCAGGTTCAAGGAAGTCCAAGCCAACTTGGCAGGGAACTCTGGAGCAAATATTGTGCATCTGAATTGTCCCATATGGGATGAAAATGGCCGATCCTCTATATCCTTGTTTTGTTCAGCCACCGGATGCAAGCTGCTCTGGGAAGGCGCAAGGCAGCACAGGCAGACCCAGAAGAAGCTGTCAGCTGCAGATTTCTTCTGACCACATTGCCTGCAGCTGGACAGCAAATCCTTCAATGAAGTGGAGTCTGGGTGGTGAATCTTTGCATCTGCCACAAGCTCAAACTGGCAACAACCCAAATGTCTATCATCTGAAGAAAGGTTAAATTTTGCTGTGTTCACACAACATACCCATAATTCCCCAACGTTTTCTTCATGCACCTTTGTGATCTATCCATCCCAGGGCAACCACTGACCCCAGTCTTGCCAGTACTTGATTTGGTCAGTCTTTAATTCTAGTCCTTCTAGTGAGTGTTTAGTTTTAATTTGTATTTCCCTAATGACAAATGATGAGCATATTCTCATGTGTTTATTATCTAAATATCTTCTTTGGTGAATTCTTCTTCAGTTTGTCTTTTGTCCGTTTTTAAATTGGGTTGTGTATCATTTTTGTATAATATTTGCATGTGTAACTTTGTATACGGCTCATACATACAGACTTATAATCCATATCAAGTTAGTATTTGTTTATGATACATGGTTTAACAGTAAAGGTTCATTATGTCACATGTGGTTATCAATAGTTCCAGCATCATTTGTTGGAAAAGATTGTTCCCCACTGAATTGCCTTGATACTATTTGCTGAAAATCAATCAATCATGTATGTGTGGGTCTATTTCTATTTTTACACTAATATCACATTTTTTACACTAGCTTTTCAATTCACCTGAATTCATTTAGCATAAGATCTAAAGTAAAGATCTGGATTTATCTTTTTGTAAATAGTTAACCAGTTGTCTCTGGGGATAAAAAATCATGCTTTTTATCTCTTCTATTTTGAGGGCCACGTTTATTATAGATAGATTTATTATGCCATTTATAAGAGTCTATTTCTGGGCAATTCTCTTTCATTGACATGTCTGTGGTTTTAGTATTAGTTCTATAGAGAATGTTTTGATTAATATTCCTCCCTGGGAGTAAAGAAGGAGCCCAAAGCTCCACCTGTTCTGGGAAGTCTGCTCCTCTTCAGACCTCCAGACCACCATCAGCAGGAAAGCAGAGGGCTCCTGACCAGTACAGTACTCTCTCTGCCCACCTCCCAACAAAGCCAGCCTGCCACCACCCTCTGCCTTGGGCCCCTCACAACTGCTGTCATCAGGCCTTTTATCCCTGTTGCTATCAGTCCCTACCAGATGCCCAGAATTCTTTTTGTAATTAACTAATTAATTAATTTTATGGTGACCTGGTTAACAAAATCCAGTAAGTTTCAGCTGTATACTTTAACAGTAAGGCATATATATATATTTATTTACACTGTGCGTTGGGCCAGAATTCTTAAGGCATCCCTCACTCAGGACTCTACGCCCCATTTGGCTCTGTATCTCCCTTTTCTGACCTCACCACCCACCCTCCTCCATGGACTCTCTGAAACTCATGGTCCGGCAGCAGTAAACTCCCTCACATCCTCAACCTGATTTCGGAATGTCTCCTGTGCTTCTTGCTCTAATGGAAAACTGCCTCTCCTGTAAGGACTCCGCTTCCCCAGCAGCCTCTCAAGCAGTGGCTGTTTTCCCTCTTGTGATCCTTGTGTTTCTGGGTCTAGGGGTGGGAACTGCCCATTTTCCTCCCCAGTACCACTTCTAACTATTTGCCCTCCCACTTACAAACACCATGTTTGAATGCCATGCAATCAGACAAAACCACCCATTTCTCTACCTTTTTGCAGTCATTTACAGACCTCCTGGCACTTGCCCTCATTTCTTTAAGATTTTAGCTCCCGGCCAGCTGTAACTCCCTCCAAGGCCCCTCCTGTCTTCATTTTTTATTTCATCGTTCCTGTAGATGAACAGGCCTCTCAGCCCCTTGGCCTCCTCTTCACAATCTTGGCTTCTGCAATACCTCAGCCTCTCACTCTCATAGCCAGACTTTGAATTAGTTGTTATCCGTCAATGCAATCCCTTCATCATCTCAATGTCATGCATCCTGCTCTCCGATAAACACTGCCTCTCTCCAACTCACTCCCTCCAGTACTCCCACTCTGACAATTCTTCCTAGAACCTACTGATCCAAAAGGAGGTTCATCATCCCCCTCCCCCTCGTGCCCCACTTCCCTCTTTACCCAGCTAAGAGTCCACGATTCAATATTATACTTTCGCCCTTGTCCCTCACTATAGTATAGTCACCTGGCGAAACTACAACCCTGGTTAAACTCAGCCCCCTACCCACTCTACACCTACACCCACAGGCTGCCTGGGACTGACGAAAAACCCAATGGGCTGACCAGTTTCACTTTAAGTTAATGAACACAAGCCTCCCTAAATGAGACCTAAAAGCTGCCCAGTAATCATACTACATCCCCAAATCTACTCCCAGCCGACTGCTTTGCACCCCCTCCTCTACTTCACTCTCCACTGACAACCTCTTCCTAGTTTGCGAAGAAAAGAGAAGCCCTCAGAACAGTTCCAGGGGCTTCCCCACTGCTTCCCCCACCCACTTGCACCTCTGCTCATCAATTCCGCCTCCTATGTCCCTAATATGGGGGAACCATCCATGCTCCTATTCAAGGACAACCCCCTCTTTTGTATACCAGATGCTAGTGTCACCTGTCTACTCAAGGACTTCATGCCAACATTTACCCCTTTCTCACCTACATCATCGAAATTCCCCCCTTTCCAGAATTATTCTCATCAACACAAAGAAATACTGGGAAGTCTATAATACTGTAATGGTTCCATCTTAAAGAAAAACCTCTTGGCCTAATAATCCTCCTCAGACTCCTACCCAATTTGTCTGATCCTCTTTATGGCACAGCTGCTAGAAGGAATTGACTTCTTGCTACCTTCAAGTCCTCTCCTTCCTTCCTTTCTCCCATTTGCTCCCATCAGGCTTTAGCCCACACTACTATAGCAAACCTGCCTCCCCAGTACCACTTCTAACTATTTGCCCTCCCACTTACAAACACCCATGTTTGTCAAGGACTCTCCATGCTGTTCAATCACAGGCCTCACCTCCCTTACCTCTCTGGAGCATATAAGAGTTCATCTCTTCATCCTTGGCATCCAGATCACCACCACCCTCTCCCCTCCTATCTCTCTGGTTGCTCTTTCTCATTCTCCTTTGGTTAGAGCACTGCCTCATCTCTAAGACTAGGTCCTTGGACTTTTTTTTTTTTTTTTTTAACCTTTGTCTATACTCATTCCCTTGATAATCTCCTCCAGTGTCCTGGCTTTTAAATACCATTCAATTGCTGACAACTTCCAAATTTATATCACTGGCCTAAGCCTTTTTCTGAGTTCTAGCTCTTATTGTCTCTAGGTAGTCTCCTAAAGCTGAATCATGACCACTTGCATCTAATCAGACCCAAGCTCACCAATTCTTTCCAATCCATAGCTGGCTCACTTCCCTGTAGACATTTGAGTGTTGAACCCCAATCTAGAGGATGAAAAGTAAGACTTTCCTTCTGCATAGGCTGGAGTGAGGGCAGTTGGAGTTGGGGCCAGTGGCTCAGCAAAAGTTGCAGGCTGGTGGACTCACTCTCCACTTTGGGCTGGCTGAGCAGCTCAGCATGCAGCACTCCTGGCTGGGTCAAGGTGGCCACTGTGGCTGCATCTCATACGCATATAGGTGTCTGCCCCTCAACACTTTTACACTCCGCCTGCTCCATGTCTCCTTCCCGCCTTCCTCCCTAGGTTCATAGGCACAATGACCTTTCGGGGGACACCACTAAAGACCCAGTCCTGAGAACATTGCCCATCCGTCTTGTGGTCACCTGGCCACGCTGGGATTATCTCTCCTCTGGATTTCATAGCTCTCGAAGGGCCCCACAGAGACAAGGCCAAGCGGGAGCTCTGTAAAGCTCCTCTCCCACCTTTTCCAGGCTCATTCCTCTAGAACCATAACTTACCTGGGGAACCCACATAGGCTTTCAAGGTGGGTTATGTTGCCCAGGCCTACTACTCACAAATAGTAAACTAACAGTGCTGTTCACTGCAACGGGGACATCTGTCCTCAAGAAGCCTCCTGAATGGGCTTCTCAGCAGTGGATGGGACATAGGGCAGTCTTCCCCTCCCAACACCACTCAAGGCTGCAATTTTGCAAACCAAGAATTAAAGGCTGGAATACTCAATGCCCTGCGGTCTCACAAAGTGGGAGGATCCTAAAGGAGGATCAGCTTCCCTTAGAAGCTAGGCACATTGGCAGGAGGTACCCGGGTAAACAGGCAATCTTAGGGCAATGCTAATTTGCTTTTTCCTCTTCTTCAGAGTGTCTGGTGGAGTCTAAATTGAATTATTAATCTAGTCCTGTGTGCCCATGTCACTTTTCCAGACAACCAGTTTATTCACGAGTCACCCACTATCAATTTCAACATGCAATTTGCAATGAAATTTGACTGATCAGCAATACCATAATTAGTTGCAAATGTCTGTGCTTGTATTTGTTTGGTGTAGGGGCTTTTTCATTAAAGTGACAGAGGCCAATAAGCACCATGGCCTTGCTATGGGATATAGGACTAGCAGCAGTTGTGTCTTGGGCCAGGGACAGGCTAGCTGGTTAAGAGATTATGAGGACTCGAAGCTACAGCACCTGGAGTTGTGTTTTCACTTTTGTGCTCACAAAGAATAATCTGAGTCTACAGCCATGCCACCCTAAACAAGCCTGATCCCGTCTGATCTCAGAAGCTAAGCAGGGTCGGGCCTGGTTAGTATTTGGATGGGAGACCACCTAAGAAGACCAGGTGCTGTAGGAATAAGAAATAAAAAATAAAGGATTGTAAGCTGACAAGGTCCTTGCAATCTGTGAGGTCAACCAATGGTTGCTCCGCCTAAAAATAAATAAATAAATAAATAAATAAATAAATAAATAAATAAATAAATAAGAATAATCTAAGTTGAGCAGATGATAACATGTGTAATCCATGAAAAAGGGAGCTGCTGTTACCTTGTTTGGCCTCTTCCCTTCAATTTCTCCAGATCTGTTTGCACACTTCCAGTAACGGGCTTCCTGTCTGGTGAGGCAGCGCTACTTGTGAAAAAGTTCTTTCTTGCCTGGGCTCCCACCTGCAATTTATAGGTCTGTTCCACCTAGTCCAGGGTTCTGGTCTCAACTCAGAAATTGTCACATTGCATGAACTTGGGCCAGTCTCTAAGGCTCAATTTATCTATCCGAAAAATGGGAATCCAGTTGTCTTGTTTCAAGAATTATAACAGAGTTTCCAGCTGCTAGTAACAGAAATTGACTCTTAAGCAGACTGACTTAAGCAGAAAAATAATAAGGAGAGTGAGCAGCTCAGAGAATCTCTGGGCAGAGCAGAGAAGCAGCCCCAGAGGCTACACAGCCACAAGCAAGGCCCCAGATCACACTGCAGAACTGGCTTTCAGGACCTTACTGCCATTACTGTCACCACCACCACCATGCACTAGGCTCTGCAGGCTGGGTTGCAGCATCCTGTCCATGACTTCAAGTGCCACCAGCTCTACTGCCCTAGGAACTGCCCTGGCCTGTTATATCCACAGTAACCACCAAGGGGAACTCTCTGTGGTCCCTGCTCCTTTGGGCCACTAGCTCCTGGGTCACAGTCTGGAGTCACATGTCTGGTTGCCAGAGACTAGGTCATGAGCTCTTGCCCTGCCACAGGAAGGCTGGGAAAAGTGTGCACTTGGTACTTTCAGCCTCTATGGTGGAAGTGGCTCTACCTCAGAATGAGGGGAATTCCCCATCACAGGAAGAGGGTTCAGATCCTGGGTAGCCAAAAAGAAGAACAGAGAATCAAATAATATATGTTAAAGAGGTCTGGAAAGATATCAAGCTTTACATACCTGCCGAAGATTATTATTCATTCTGTAACTATTTCTGCTGATGCACAGGGAAGAAAGTTATGGTCGCTGTCCTCAAAGATAGCACAGTACTATCAAGGAGTAGAGAGGTATGGGCTGGATAACTCTTGTTCCAGTCAGGAGCTGGTGGCTCTTGTGGATTTCAGGGTGCCCAGATTATCTGCTGATTAGCTGTGAAGTACCAAGTCCCAGAGGGATGGGCAGTAGCTGGGGCTTCTCAGGCCACCAAGTGTTTTCTTGGAGGTGGGTGGTATCTCATAATCTCACTGTATCTGGGGCTGTGTATCAGTCCACTGATATCTTATACCCAGGCCCAAGGAATCCTGCCCACACACACCTCTTCCCTGTTGAGAACTGTTGTAGTCTCCTTGCTTAGTATCCATTCCCTCTCTTCTGGTAATATACCCTGATCTTCATCTGAGGAACTACTCCTCTTGTTATTTTTAGCTCACATACTTCAGGAGGAGTTGATCCCTGGCTTGAGAGTCACACATGAATCAGAGTCATATAGCGCATTAAGCATTGTGCAGAGTTACATAGTGGTTGGTTTAGGGATGAGTATGTGACCCAAGCCAAGCCATCAGATCCAGTCAGAGCCAATACCCGGTGTTTGAGTGGCTAAGAAAAAGATGTCCTTTCACCTGGACTCGGAGATGTAAGGGTGTCAATTTGGAGTGTCTGGGTTCTCAGAAGTCCTAACACCTGAGGTCAACAAGCAGAGATGTTGGGACACAGGCAAAGAGGGAGGTGGCCTATGGGTGACTGTGCCTAGGAGGTAGCTGAGAGTCTCAGAGGGCACAAAGGAGGCCTCCACAGGGCTCATCCTAGCCTTGTGTAAGCAAACCAGGCAGACCCTGTGAGTGCAGAGCTAGGGCTTGTGAAGGTCCACGCTGAGGTCAGTTCCCTGCAAGCCTTCCAAGAACCTCATGCTGCTCAGGTACCCCCTCCCCCCCACCAGCCCTCTGAAAGAAAAAGGAGAGTGCAACTTATCTTAGGGTTAGGGCGGAGATGGGGTAGAGGGGTCAAGTTGAGGCCCATTTTAGACTTTGCATTGGGCCCCAGTTTCACTAAACCCCTTCTACATCATTCAAGCTCTCCTAGATTGTCAACTGCCTGCTGGCTCAGCTCAATAGCACATAGGACATGGCCTGGTACCTGAGAGGTTTCTAGCGATGTTCACCAAAGGAGCGGGAGTCATGGAGCTAATGGCCCCACTGCACTTTCTCTGAGTGGAGAGCTTCCCACTTCCAATGTCTGGATGACATTGGATCATTCCAATGTTAGGAGGCCCTAATAGTGCCTTGCACATGGTAGGTAGGTGCTTCCTGACCCTGTTGAATGGCTGGATAGAATGGTTTCCAGTCCTAGGAGCAGAATCTGGGTCTGCCTTAAAGCCAGATAAAGTACCCACTCTGTAAGCTAGAGAAGCTTCAGGGTTGGGCCCAGAGGGAGCAGGACCTGCCTTAGCCCATACAAAAGTCCCTGGAGATGCTGAGTTATTAGAGAGGACAGTGTCAGCCTGGAAGACGAGGCACTGAAGTCAGAGAGAAGCAGAGCCTGCCTGTCTTCATCCCCCTGTACAGATTGGCAAACTGAGTCTTAAAGAAAATTGGTGCCTTGTCCCCATCTCACAGCTAATCTGCTAAATCCCAAATTAGTGCTGTGCCGTCATGCCCACTTAATTAATCTCTCCTTCTGCAGTTCTGAAGAAGAAGTTCTGAAAAGCATCACTGCCCACTCACACACAGCCATACCTAGCACAGATCAGGCACTTCACCCTTTCCCTCCCTCTAGAACAGGTGCCAGCAATCTGTTTATGTAACATTTGACAGTAGATATGTTAGACTTTGTGGTCCATAGGTCCATACAACTCTCTGTGGCAGCTACGCAGCTCTGTCTTGTAATGTAAAAGCAGCCAGAGACAATATGTAAATGAATGGGCATGGCTGTGTTCCTTTGTTTATGAGCACTAAAATTTGAATTTCATATAATTTCCACATCATGAAATATTATTCTTTAATTTTGTTTTCAACAATCAGAAAATATAAAAAACTATTCTTAGCTCATGGGCTGTACAAAAATAGGCAGAGGGCCAGATCAGGCCCTCAGGCCATAGTTTGCCAATTCCCTGTTCTAGAATGTGCTGTCCTGGGGCCTGGATGCCCAGAATCACTGAGGCAGTAAGTCATGTCATACCGAAATACGGGTGGTAACAGAATGACAAACCCTTCTGTCTTGCCCAGGACTGAGGGGTTTTCTGGGATGTGGGATTTTTGGTGCTACAGCCAGGACAGTCCCAGGCAAACCTAGGACAGTCCCAGGATGGTTGATCACCCTAGGTGGTAATCATTAACCCAAAGAGACAGGCTTCAGGAGGCCACAGGCCAGGGTTCTAGTGTGGGCCTCGAAGGCCTGCCCCTGCACTGCCTAGTCCTTGTGGTTGTGGTAGAGCCTCCTCCTGCTCTGCCTGGCCCTCAGCAGGGAGATGCCCCCTCCTCCAAGCGAGAAAGAAAACTTCTGTGGTCTGGGCGCTCTCAAAAGGCAGGAAGTTGAATCATCGGCTTCAGTAACGTCTCCGTCAGCCTGTGGGTCTGCCCTGGGAGCTCAGGGCTCCAGGCCCAGGGGGCTGGCTCCACACTTTGTTTGCTGCTTTCTCTGACCAGGAAAGCTCCAGAGGGAGGCCTCTGAAGAAATGACAGCCATTGAGTCAGGTGGAGAGGAGAGCAGGATGGCAGGTCCACCTAGGCTCTCACCCAGCTCAGGCCTAAGCTCTCTGTGTGGCCTTCAGTGACTCCCTCGCCCTCTCTGTTTCTTGGCTTTGGATTCTACCACAGAAATGCTGATTCTTGAAATCCCCTTGATTAAGAGTGTGGATGGTGACCAAAGTGAGAGCATCCTGGGTCCCTGGAGGACTCATTCTAGCTTTACAACCAAGGATGCAGGATGCTCAAACACACATCTCTTTCTCCCATTCACCTGGGAGCAGGTCCTGACCAGCCACCTGGTTCAGACTGTTGAGACTTTAGAAAGGCAACAAGTCTGGATTTAGAGGGCTAGTGGAGAGAGGCAGACAAGGAGAAGCAGGTTAAAGAGGGATACCTACTGATAATAACAATGATAACTATACCATCTGTTGTTTATTAAATGCTCACTATGTGCCAGGCCCTGGATGATCTCATTTGACCCTCACAATGTCCCTTTAAAATAAGGACTATCATTATTTCCATTATATAATTCAAGCAAAGGTTCAGTACCTTGCCCCTGGTCAAACAGCTATCAAATGGTAGAGCAGGCATTAACTGCTTTGTTAGGAATGTAGCTTTGAGGTTTGAGGGCTGTGGCCTATGGCTCAGGAAGCCCACAGGTGGCACAGGGGAGGGATGAACTTCCCAGAGAAGTTGAAGGTAGGTGGGGAGACAAAGTGTTCTTCCCTCCTGGTGCTGCATAGGACCTCCAGAAAATACTTAGAAGTCCAGGGTTTGCTGGGCTTGGGGATTGTGCCCTCAGATGAAGCAGATCTCGCTGCACAGATTCTCCAGAACATCTCCAAGGGCCTAGTGAGGGAAATTGGACACAACTTAGCTATCCTCAGTAACCAAGTAGGTAGATGATCCTGGGGAAAGAAGCCAACCCGGCTACCACCCCCATCATAGACTCATGCCAGGCCTGGAGAAGCCTTCTTCCCTAGGAACATTAAGTTTAAAGGTTTATTCAAACCCCTGAGCATTCCCAACCCTCCCTGGGGCGCCATGAAATTCTGCACGAATCCCTTAATCTAAAAAGAGTTTTGTTCATGTCTGCTATATGGTCACTTACTGAATTGATAAGAGGCTTCATTAGCCTAAGGACCTACTAGGGGGCTGGGCCTGGACTGAAGTCTTGGGGTGGAGATAGGGGGCCTGGAATCTGGGTACGAAGGCTGAGGCTACCCCTCCTGATCCCCACCTGGGCCAAACCATCCTTGCAGACTCTTGGCTCCCGTTACCTGGCTATTTTGGGCAGCCCTGAGCTAGACTTGATTATGGCAAAACTGAAATAGCTCCTTATTAGACATGGCTAGCTCTCCCTTCCAAACAAGCCTTTTTGGGACCCTTGGGGTCTTGTGGTGAACACCCACCCCTCCCCCATCCTACCCTCCAGTCTCTCTGGCAGGAAAGGAGGAGCAGCCCAGGCAGCCCAGCCTCACCCAGGGCCTCTGCACACAGTATGAGCTCCATGGGCACATGTGGGGCTGAGGGCCAGTGGCAGCACAATGCCTCTGGCCATGTCTGGGCCCTGCCTCTTCCCTGCCCCCAGCTCCTCCCCACTGGAGAAAGGGCAGAACAGGACTGGCCGGTTGAGGACACTGGGACTGTGCCCAGGGAGTGACAATTCTGGGCCTCTCCCTATTCCCTATGAGTGTCAGCCTGGGTGTGGGGCCTGCAAGGCCCCAGTTCCTCCCCAGTCCAAAGGCCACTAACAGCCCCGTATGTGGAAGGAGCTGTTTTTAAGCCAGGAAGGTGCAAGACAAAGGAGGGCAGGTAGGAGAGAAGGAAGAGGCTGAGCTTAGTGCATATCCTGGAGCCTGAGTGCATCTCTGCCTGGGCAGGGCTAGCCCACCGGGGCTGCCCTCAGCTTCACCCCACCCTGCAGCCTGTGCTTCCGGACAAAGCTCTGTAGAATAGCCTGTCTTCTTCAGCCGCTCCTGCTCCAGGGTGGCAAGTCTCCTGTAGGACTTGAGTGAGATATCAGCAGGCTGCCAGGCTCCAGAGGCAAGGCCCTGCCCAGCTACTCCTAGCAGAGAGTCTCCTCTCCAGGGCATTTGGCCTTATCAGAGTTGGATGCTGTCAGAGTTGCCAATGGTGGAATTTTTGACCCAAGGCAGGTGGGTGAGGGAGATCATCTGGCTCAGGGGACCCTTTGCAAGTCCCTCAAATTGCCTCTGGTGGGCAGTACTCCACTGCAGCCCTGGTCACTGGTGGAGCCAAGTGGGTTCAACGGAGCCCCAAGTGGTGGGAGCAAGGGGACCTCAAAACTCCCAGGGAGCTCCTTGGAGATGCAGTGTGGCGGAGCAAGGGAGACCATCTAGCAGTCAGGGCTATTGGTGCGGGATGGCTCTGCCTCAGAGGTGATGAGTGACTGTCACAGGGACATCCAGGTACAGTGAAAAGGCTGGGCAGGGATAGAGAATTTTGAAATGGCTGAGAGCAGGACTCAAAACCTCTGGCTCCCTGATCCTAGATTTCGCATGGAACAGAGAGGAGGCTGAAGGGAACAGGTAAAAAGATGCCCACCTGGACACTATGTTGTAGACTAAACGAGCCCTCAGACTGTGAGACTCTCAGAAATCAGAGAAAGGCACCAGCACTTTGCAGTCAGTGTCTGAGAGTGTTTCCTGAAGAGGGGGGCCTGCTGATGGAGAAAGAAGCTGTCGAGACAGGGGGACTGTGGGAGCAAGAGTCTAGAGGTTGGAACATTCAAAGCAGGTGTAAGGAAATGTGTACAAAGGTGGTGAGTGATGAGGTGGCAAACAGTAGAGAGCTCTGGTTCTGTGCTCCATGTCTCTCCAAGCCTTTGCCCACTGTGTTATGGGTTGAATTGTGTCCCCACAAAAATATATATTGAAGTCCTAATACCCCTTATTTGAATGTGACCTCATTTGGAAATAGGGTCTTTGCAGATTTAATTGAGTTAAGGCCATTAGGGTGAGCCTTAATCCAGTATGACTGACATCTTTCTAGGAGGGAAATTTGGACAGACACAGGCACACATAAAGAACGCCATGTGAAGACAGAGAGACAACAGACACAGAAGGAAGACGGCAATGTGAAGATGGAGGCAGAGATTGGAGTTATGTTGCCAAAAGCCAAGGAACGCCAGGAGTCACCAGAAGCTGAAAGAGGCCAAAAAGGATTCTCCCCTAGAGGCTTTGCAGGGAATGTGGCTCTGCTAACACCTGGGTTTCGAACTTCTAGCCTCCAGAACTGTGAGAGAACACATTTCTGTTGTTTTAAGCCTCCCAGTTTGTGGTACATGCTTTGTTGTGGCAGTTCTAGGAAATTACCACAACCAGGCTGCTGCTGCTGCCTGGAACACCCTTCCAGCCAGTCCCTTCCAGCTGGCCCTCTCATTGCCTTCTAGTTCCATTACCTGCCCACACAGGCAGAGTTGAGTGCAGTTTCTCTGTGTGACCCCATGCTGAGCCCTCATCCAATAGATCTGTAAGGTTTACTGATAGTCTGCATCCCCAACTACATTGCAATTTCCTCAGGGCAGAGCCTGGCCTGTAGTAGGGCAGCACAGCGCTGGTACACAGTAGGTACTCAGTCATTGTAGAGTGAAGAGAGGAGTAGTTGAAAGGTTCTGAGCACCTCTCAAACTAGGATGAGCCATCTACTTTTCCACAGCCTGGTCTATATTAGATGGGCACAGGACAGTCCAAGGAGAGATAACAGCATCAAGCATCATCCACACAGGCCGCTCCCAGCTCCTGCACTCTCCAGTCCCCTCCTGGCACGGTGTGAGTCTGAACAACCTGGGGAAGTTCCTAACCTTCCCTTTCAATTGGGCCAGTAGCCCTAGGAGTTTGCTACAATATAACTGCTCAGGTCCCTCCAACAAGGGGACTGTGTCTGTTGCTTGATGACTCATGTGCACTGCTCCATCCCGCAGCCTTGGGCGGGACCTAGAGCTGGGGACAGTGCCAGCCAGAGCAGGCTAAGAGCTTGGACATCCCATTGCCCCAACCCAGTCCCCAGGAACGGAGTGTACTCAAGGCTTCAGGACAAGAATCTGGAAGCAGGGAGGCAATTCTCATCTGAAATGAGATCTGAGTGACGAAAATGAGCAGACAGAGGAAACAGTGAGTTCAAAGGCCCTGAGGTAGGAACGAGTGTGGCATGATCGAGAACTGAAAAGAAGGCAGGGAAGAATCAAACATGGTGAAAGAAGGTCAGTAGTAGGACATGTGATTAGATTGGACAGACCTGGAAAATTCGGGATAATCTCTCCATCTCAACATCCTTAAATTAATCATATCTGCAAACTCCCTTTTGCTATATGTTAGTATAACATATCCCAGGTTCTGTGGAGCACAACACAGACATCTTGTGGAAGGGATTATTTTGCCCACGTCAAGGCCTCGCTCATCCTCTTGTCTGTCTCTCTCACTCTATTGCTACACTTCTGTTTTCCTATCTACCTATTTGGGTCTGACAATGGATCTCTTGGCCTATCACCTGGCCACAATTTATCCCTCTTTCTATCTGTTTATCAAGTATCCACAAGTTATTTATCAGTCTATCATTCCTCCATGGCTTTAATCTTTCAATCTGATAACTGCCTCACCCCTCAGCCATCTATCTAATAAACTAACTTTTAAATTCAATCTATCATTTAGTTGTCCTCTACCCATGACAAATTATCAATCATCTAGCTCCATATTTGCACATGTGTCATATATGTGGACATTCTTTCTCAATGTCTACAAATAAATATTCCTTGAGTGCTTGCCATGTGCCAAATTCTTTGTCATGTGTGGATGAGATAAAGGGCTGATGACGCCCCAGTAGTCATATTGGGTCCTTTTTCTTCATTATCATCATTATCACCATCAATGCCATCACTGCCAATTCATGCACACTGTTTAATTTTGTTATCCACATAGGGACCATTTTTATATGGACTTTCCAGCCAAATCCAGACTGTTCTAGTCTGCCTTTTGCTTACTAGCCATCCTGTGTATACATAAATAATGCAGATTCATTTCAACTTGATCTTAGATAAAGAGTGGGTAGAAAAGTATATCTGCTGGGCAAGCATCTTATGCATCAAATAGCAAATCCTAAAGTTAAATGGAAATTATTTTTAGGTTGTCTGGGCAGAAAGCACAGAAAATGGGGACTCCAGAGATAGGGACCCCAGGCATGTTTGGGTACATGCAGACACACTATACACACACAAATGCATATGTGCACATGTAAGCTCATGTGTGCCCTTCCTCTTCCCTCTTCCCTCACCTAGTGGCTCCTTCCTGGCTCCCTCCTCTCCCCTCATCCCCACACACGGGCTAAAGCAGACACTCCAGCACTGATTCATATCCTACCTCATTTAGTTTCCAGTCTAGGAATCTCACCTCTCCACCTCGGCTGTGTGGTCTTCCAGGGCAAGAATGGCACCTGTTCTTCCTTGGGCACACCTTCCTAGCCTGACCAGACACTTAAGAGCTGCTTGCCTTTCCTTAAACTCTGAGGGAAGTTGAGGAACAGAGAGGTAAGAAGTTAGATCCCTAATGGTAGAGGTTCTCTAGAGGAGACCCCACTGCTGAATACGGTCCTCTCTGTACCCGAGAATCGGCCTCTAGTCTCAGCTGGGTGCCAGGGTAATGCAGGGTTTTCTCTTTCTGTAGAACTCTCCTAGAGGAGCTGTATTAGGTGGATAATCTGCGTGGAGCTGGCCTAGCTGGGGATCAGCTCAACAAGAATTCTCTCGTTTCTAAGCATCCCCATTGCACAGGCATCCAGTGCCAGTTCCTGTCCAAGCCTCTCCCCAGGGCTCTGGCTGAAGATCCATCACATTTGGAAGTAACTTGCCACCTGCCAGAGCTGCAGGTCCTGGATGTCCAGCAGTTACAGTGCCCAAAGCCAGCCCAAGCTCACAAGTCACTTTGTGCACAGCCGTAAGGGAGGAATAGCTTGCTCACTAGTGCCTGCAGGATCTTGCATGCTAGAGCACTTCCCAGCAGTGAGAGGCTGGTGAAGGCCAGGACACCATTAAGGAAACCTTGATTGGGCTGAGGCATCTCTTACGGCCAGTGGGCCTTGCTGCTCCTGGTTCTACACTGAGCCTTGATCCTATCAACATACTTGACCCTATCCAAATTCAATGTCCACCCCTCTCCCATCTGTGGTATCCTCAGGGAGGGACCTCATTTAACACATCTCTGTAGCCTGAAGCCAGCCCAGAGCAACCACAGGAATTATATGCAGAATAGATCTGCTCTTGTACACAGGTCACACCAAATACCCAGGCCCAGAGCCCAAGCCCTGGCCTCGGGCAGTCCCCACCTCTCTCACTCAGCCAGAGCCCTCACTCAGTAAGTTTCATTAACTTTTTAGGGCCCACCAGGCAATGAATCATCCTCATATTTGCTCCCTAAGGAGCCAGGCTGAGTGAGGTATCCTCAAGTGAAATATGCTGGGAAGAAATGGCACACCACCTATCAGCGGAGGGAGCTCCCCCAGGAGGCCCTGCTGCTCAGAAAACTCTCTGAGCACTGGTGTGTACTCAAGGCTTCAGGACAAGACAAAACACTGGTTCCTAGTCCCAGCAGATCAAAGGTCAAGTGAGGCTTTTCTGCGCTCCTCCTGGTGCTCAGACTCCACAGGAAGGTTCTGGAATGGACTTAGAATCTCAGCTCGGGCTAGGCCAACTGGAAAAGCCCAGGGGTACTTTAATGCTGGGGACCAGAGAGGGCCAAATAGGCCCCAGGCCACCTAGGAGTCAACACTGGGGCTGGACCAGAGGGGAGGCTTCTTGCCTCTGCCCACCAGGAAAACAAGCTAGCCCAACATTGAGCTGGGAGAGCTCATCCCTCCCTTCAACAATGCTTCTGTCCCTGAAGCAGTCTCAGTACCTGTGGGGCAGCCAGCACTGCCCAGATGCAGAGGGCTTTTGGGGGCTCCTCCATCTCCACAGTCCCTACCCCAACCCTTCACCCCTTCCCAATCTCACTCCCTACAGTCCAACACAGGCAACTGTTTGTCAATTTGGTGAGTATCTTTCCAAGCACTTTGTTTTTTTCTATGAAATTACATACATCTGTGTGTCTGTGTTCAGATAAAATGTAGACTTTTGTAGGTATATTTGGAATGCGAATAGGATCATATTGTGCACATTGGCCAGAAATTTGCTTTTTTTTAAGTGTCCAATAAAATGATTCAATATTTGTTTATCATGAAACCTGCTTTATACTTAACACTTTTATTAGCGCTCTTTTTACATCAGACACGCAAAACTACACAATACTTCTCCCTTGTCTTCTTTTTGCACTGTGGTTTATATAGCCCATTTTCTAGTGATAAATAGTCAAGTTTTTCCTACTTTTCCACTGAAACAAACAATGCTGTGATGATATTCTTTAGCACACCCCCCTGTGCCCACATGAGAGGGTCTCTCTAGGGTAGATTCCTGGAAGTAGACTGCATGCTCTCATCTCCTTCCACCCTGGGACTCGCCTTTCACCCTCAAGCAGCTGACTAGTATATTTTTCCATACGAGGGGCAGTTCCCTTTTCAGGAAGAACGCCAGGGCCAGCTGTTGGCGTCATGCTCTATCTCCTGCTGCACTGCTGTGGACCAGGCAGACACCACTCATCTCTCTGAATCTAAATTGCCATCTAGATGCAGGTCTATTTTTAGGCCTTCTCAAGAAACTCTCTTGACCATTCCACCCCACAGGCTCCAAGACAGCTTATTTTACCTTGACTACCCAGCATATATGCTTAAGGACTAGTTTTCCTAAATAGACATAAGTTCCTTGAAGACAGATCTGGACCTGGAACTCACTGCCCTAAGATAGAGCCTTGTTTGTATCGGTCTTTGTTAAATGCGTACTATTTCTAATAAAAACCAAGTTACCTCCAGCATGGCTATAAACTCATCAGTAAATGCATGGGAAGGGTCTTTGTAAGACTGCCAGATGGGAGGAGATTTGCTTCAATTTATCAGAAACCATGGGCAAAGGTAAATGAAAGAGTTTGCTTGAACTGCTCAGTTTGACTTGGAGCCAGTGCCTTTGGTTCTTGGTGGTTCTTGGATTAGGTCAGACCCCTCAGCTCCGAGTGCGGTGTCTCACACTTTGATTCTGATCAAGCTGGCCCCTGACTTGGCTGGAGTTACTGTCTGCTGCCAGTTTCCAGGGAGGCATTTGGAGGCCCCAGGGATCTCTATTGCCTTCTGCCATCTGTGACCACTGGCCTGGGTCTGAGAGTCTGAGAAGGGACAGGTGGCCTGGCTGGCACATCATCCAGACATCTCCTAGAGCTGGTCAGTACCATCTCTAAAACAGTTGGCCAAGGCTCCGAGGGGTGCCTCTCCCAGGCATGCGTTTATAGTGCACCACAGAAAGGTCCACGGCTGGATCTTGCCAGGGCAGGGTCTTCGGCCACAGGCACAGACCTGGGCAGCTTTTCTCTCTGTCCCAAATTCCAGCTACAGCCTAGGAGGTAGAAGCCGCGGGATTTGTCCTCTCGTGAATGCCAAATTATGTTCTTTGCACAGGGCTTGTCACAAAGTAGGCAGTCAGCAAAGATTTGCTGAATGACCAACAGAACGAATGTTCTCCCTCTCTTACAGGGCCACCTAATGCCACTGACTATATGTGAGAGGATAAGGACTGGATTCCAGAAACAGGGCACAGAGGAAAGTATGAGTAAACCTCACCTGCATTTGTGCAGTCTTCTCAGATTTCATTTTTTCACTTCAGGATTCTCTAAATTCTCCAGGAACTCTAATATTAAGGCAACTGTTGTAATTCAATTTTCCTAACCCTCTAAACCCATGCTACTTTGAGTGTGATCTGTGGACCAGCAGCATCAGCAGCATCTGGAAATTTGTTAGAAATGCAGACTATCATGTCCTATCCCAGATGAATCAGAATCTGCACTTGAACAAGATCCCAGGTGATTCAGGTGCATGTTATCTTTGGACAAGTATGGCTTTATGCAGCCAGTAAATGAACATAGAACTTCTCACCTGACACAGAGGTCGGTTGCTAGAGAATGTGGCTAACTACATCTGGGGCTTCTGCCTACCTTGATGACTCAGACAAATTATTGAGTCATTTACTTTCTGTCTCTCCAGCCCTTGAATACTGTCCAGAACATAGTAGGTACTCAGTAAATATTCGATGAACAAACTTTGAGTGATACCACTTAGTGTGTATAGGGCATGCTGGACCTCTGCTTCTGAACATAAAGTGCAAGTTATTAGACGTTTTGGTCCCAGTAAGGACTCCTGGAAAAACAGCTATTGTCAAATGAGCAATTATTGAGTGCCAGGCCAGTACCATGTGGATAAGCTCTCAGTGTTTTACAAAGTGTGGCTCAAGGCCAAGGACATTAAGCATGATCAGGTGCTTGTTAAAAGTGCTTAACATGTCCAACACTGAGCTCCTTAACCTTCCCCAAAACCTACTCTTCCAGTTTCCCCCATATCGGTTAATGACATTGGCTCACAGCAAAACTCTTGTCCTCATTCTTGACTTCTTGTTTTCTCACACCCCATCAACAATTTGTCAGAACTAGCTTCAAAATATATACAGAATTCGACCATTTCCACTGCTACCACTCTAGTCCAAGTTAACGTTCTCTTACTTGGTTTATTTCAGTGACTTCCTAACTGATGTTCCTGCTTCAGCCTTCCCCCCTTCAGTTTGTCCTCCATCTAGCAGCAGAATAACCTATAAAATCCAGTGTCAGATTATGTCACTCTTCTGCTCCAAGCCCTCCATATTACTCCTAGCAAAAGCCAAATTTCTAACAATGCCCTACCTCAGTGGCCTCCAACCTTTTTGACACCAGGGACCCGTGCTCCTATGAGAGTCTAATGCCTGATGATCTGAGGTGAAGCTGAGGTGGTGATGCTAGCACTAGGGAGTGGCTGCAAATACAGATGAAGCTTTGCTTGCTTGCCCACTGCTCACCTCCTGCGGTGCGGCCCGTTCCTATCCTTGGCCCCGGGGGTTAGGGACTGGAGACCCCTGCCCCATCTTTTCTTTGCACATGTACATACTAAACACATTTACACTTGCTGGTCTCCAGTGGTTCTTAACGTTTTATTCTGTGCCATGGACCCCTATGGCAAACTATGGTGCCTGTGGACTCCAGAGTGTAATATCTTTAAATCCATAAAATAAGTTACATAAATTATAAAGAAAACTAATTATATTGAAATACAACTCTCAAAATATTTTTAAATGCGTAATATAGTAACATATATTTCTTATTCATTAAATATAAGAACTAGCAGCACAATTTTGAAGTAGTGATGAGTATGATACTTTAAGATATTTGCAACAACTATATATAATGTGATATGAAAAGGTCTGATTTTTACTAGCAACAAGGTCACGGGTGCTGCTAATATCACTGATTTGTTGTCTGCATTCATAATTGAAGAACATGCTGAATTTTAATTAGTGAAAATACAAATATAAATTTTTTCCTTCTAAGGTCAAGACTCTTGAATTCTATCCACAGACCTCTGGAAGGGGGTGTCTGTGGACTCTGGGTTAAGAACCCAAGGTTTAAAATGCTCTTCCTCCATAAACCCTCAAAGCTCACTCCTTCACCTCCTTTTACTCAAAGCTGCCTTCTTTCTCAGTGAGGTCTTCCCTGAGGACTCTATTTAAATTGCATTCTCACATTCTCTTACTCTTTTCTCATTTAATTTTTTTCCATAGCACTTATTCACCTTCAAATATAATATTTTTTATTTTAAAAAATTGTGTATAGAAAGTGAGTTCCATGAGAGTAGGCATTTTTGTCTGTCATGTCTGTACTGTGTCCCTAGCATCTAGAATGGTGCCTGGCACTCAATAAATATTTGTTGAAAAAAATGAATGATTTTAGCTCCAAGAATTCTGTTTCTTCTCATTTTCTTTCTGTAAGAAGTTAATGATTTGTGAGACTTTTAATAAACATTAAAGAGTTATAATTAGCTTTATGGCTATCATTCTGTTAACATTTCCAAGGGTGACCTTAAACAGTAGCAGAGAGCTGTGGGGAACTCAAGGACTCTGAGAGAGCTTCCAATACTAAACAAGAAGTATCTTCCAAGGACTCTTTAGGGAACCTGGATTATACCCGAACTCAGGGAATCACCTCTTATAAAATTCTTCCTTGCCTATATAGCAGTCAGGCTCCTATCCTCAATCAAACCAATAATACTAATACTTTATATTTCTGGCAATGTCGTAAAATAGAAAACACATCGACTTCAAGGTCAGCTGGACTAGGTGCCAATTCTGCAACCACTTGCTAGCTGTGTAGCTGTTGGTAAGTTACTAAACCTTTTTGAATAGGTAAGATGGGTTTTTGTGGAGATGAAATGGGATGGCCCTGCATAGTGCACAGCACAGAGCAGGCGCTCTATAAATGGTCATCCCCTCCCTCTTCCATCTCTCTAGGTCATTTTTAACTGCTTGCCAAGGTTCATGGGATCCTGATGGCTACGGGGAGCCTGTCCAGTCCTCTCTTGCATGTAAACCTTCTGCAACTAGATCTAATCAGAGCAGTCCCCTTGGACTGTGTGCCACTGTAATTGGTGCCTTCACTCCTACCTAAGATGTGTGGCTAGACTGCTGTTTGTATCTTGACTATGAAGCCCACCAATTGCCACAGATTTTTCTTCTGGCTTTCCTTTTTGCCCACACTGGGAGATCACGTATATCTCCTCATAGAGGGTAAGACAGAAATCACTCCACCTCCAAGTTTTTCAGTGTTAAGAGCTTTCAGAGAGCACATTCACCCTTCCAAAATATAAGCACCAGTGAAAGTGCTAATGTGAACTACACTATGAGCCAGACCCTGCTTTATACACATAACATGTATATGTATACATATGTGTATGTGTATGTACAGACATGGCCTCAGGTTCTGTGCCATCACCCCATTCTACAGGAGAAAAAGAACCAGAGAGATGAATTCACTTGCCCACATCAAGGAGCTTCTGAATTGCAGGGCCAAATATTTAACCATTTTGTTGCATGCTCACAGACTGCCACATCTGTCTCCAGGCACCAAGCTTGGGCTTGGGCAAATCCTACCAACTGACCACTGAGAGCTAGAACCAGGTCTAACTGGTAGGTGATACCCAGCCACTCGATCTTGCTAGACAAGCCTCCCCAGACTTTGTGAATGAAGGCCAGGGAAGAGAAATGTTGCACTGATTCCCTTTTGAGCTACTTTTTTCTTGTTGCAAAAAGTGCTTATTTCAGCATCCATCATCTCCCTCTTTGTTATATAGACAAGCCACCCTGTCAGAAGATTTGTGCTGTTATTATGTGTTTGTTTATTATTAATTTATTTCTCCTATAAGTAAATGTGTTCACAACATTCCATTGGGGAATCTTAATTGTCACATAAATGTCATCTTATGTAAATTGAATATTTATCTTTCCACGGAACTGGGTGGAAAGAAAAGAAAGAACAAACAACCTTCAGTCTTGGAGAGGGAAGGCGGTTCCTATCTATGTTCACAACTCACCCATGTGCCTCCAAAGCCAAAGGTGAGCTTAAAAAATTATTCTATCATTTTTGAGAGGAAACCGAAAGGGAGGGGGAAGGAAAAGTTGGCAACGGTGATTTGGGGATATTGGGCCAGGCTCCCAGGTCCCCTCCCCCCGCCCCCCAAATCCTGCCTGAGACTAGACCACCCCCCTCCCCAGCTGGGAGCATCCGGAGAAAGCAGCAGCTTGCCCCTCACTCCTCCCCATCCAGGAGACCAGCCCTACTCCTTCCTCGAGAGAAGGTGAGCGCGGCGGGCGCAACGAGTTGAGTGGGTGTGGCCCGCGGCTCCGGGAACGGACCCAAGGCCCCGCCACCGCCCGCGAGCCGCCCCACAGTCCGCCTGCCTGGCGAGCGCAAGCTCTTCTTCCAGAAACTGCGAGGATCCGAGCGCACTGTTTGTGCACCACAAGGTCAAGTCGGGAAGTGGAGCCGGAGGAGGAGGGGCGAGGAGGCGAAGGGTGGGGAGAGGGGCGCCCCGCTTCCTCGCCAAGTACCAGCCCTTGGAAGTTGCCCCTCGGTTTTTAACCCTTTAGGGAGAGTGGGAAGGGCAAGCAAGGGGAAGGGGATACCCCGGGGCAAACTCCAACTGGGGCCAAAACGTGCAGCCAGCCACCCACCCATCACTGCGTTCCCAAGCCCCCGGAAATGCGGGGCAGAGCTAGGTGCCAAGAGGCACCCGGGCGGGGGGAGGGGGCGACGAACCCGAAAGGGACCCTCTCTACGGACCGCCCTTCCTTTCTTCAGGTCGCCCACAATTTCAAGTTTCCCCCGCCCGGGATATTACGTTCCATCTGCTGTGGGTGGGGGAGGAGGGCCGCGCCCCCTCCCCCTGACTCTCGCGCGCCCCTCCCCTACGGTCCTGCCAGCACACTTTCTGCTCACTTCTGGCGCTGTAAAACGCCACGCGATTTATTCGATTCGCATTTTTAAACCAGCGATTCAGGAGCAGGGCCTAGGGCAAGGGTCTTCCAGCGCCAGAGCCCGGGGAGGCGGGTTGCTTAGTGCAAACCTCGTTTCCCTCCGCGAGTGTCGCCTTCAGGCTGTTATTTGCAAAGAAACGTCTTTTTGACGCAGGGAGAAATGGCAAATTTTAAGTACGTCATTAATATGGCGCCAAAAGACTTTTTTAAGTATAAGCCT
>NW_024349802.1:6518761-6519232 GCF_902729225.1 Pteropus medius
TTTTTTAAGGTTGCGGGGGGCGCCGCCCGGGTCTGGGGCGCGAAGGGGGCGGGGTGTGAGCAGAAAGTGTGAGTGAGAGAGTGGAGGGGCGGGGTATGTGTGTGAGTGTGTGAAGTGTGAGCAGACCTGATGGGACTTGTACGGGCGCAGCCGCCGCTCGGGCCCGGCCCTGGGGACAGGGCGGGCTAGGGGCGCCCCAGAGCCCGTGGGGAGTCCAGGCTGGAGGTGCAGGCAGGCGGGCGGCCAGCAGGGCAGCCTCCCTCCCGAGGCCTGCAGCGCTACCTGGACCAGCTGCTGAAGCCAAACAACTGGGCTTAGGGAGGGGGAGGCGGGCGACTGGGGGTGTCAGGAGTGGAGATCCGAGTGAATAAGAAAAAAGTGGCTACTCCCCTCTCCCTTGCTCCTCCCGCCCGCCCCCACCCCCACCCCAACACATTTTTTTTTTCTAAAGAGATCACAAGGAAGTCTTGG